>NW_025766052.1:0-35000 GCF_003918875.1 Haliotis rubra | reverse complement strand
CACTGAACCGTTTGCATAATAAGCTGTCACTTCCTGTACATTGCTAATTCGCCTAGGACGAATACAGAGCTCCTGCAGTGCTGTTTTTGTTGAGAGAAGCTGTGAGTGAAGGTAAGCCAGGTACGTGATTAACGAGCTTCTTACCTTGAGACCTGTCAAGGTGAAAACGCGTGACTACCCTCTTGGCACGAGGATATGCAGCAAATACAGCTTGGTCGATTTTTCCATAGTCATAAAAAGCAAGCATTGCATTTCCACTATCAGCTGACGAGGTGGCCGAGTGGTTAAGGCGATGGACTGCTAATCCATTGGGGTCTCCCCGCGTGGGTTCGAATCCCATCCTCGTCGACGGGTTCTTTTTACGGAGAAGTGATATTATATCGCCTGCCCTCCAGCAAGTTTAGCACGATTTTCAATGATAGCTTCTTTGTGCTTTTTCATACGCCTGTAGAAGATCACGCTGTGTTGTAGTTTGGCTGGCAATGATTATATTGATGTTTGGGAAAACGTGTCACTATCCCTTGTGCACGTGGAATTCTTTCCATTTCATCAGAACAGACTGTACTTACTACTAACGCTAATAGCAATCCAACGTTGCAGCTAGTAGTATTATCTGACGAGGTGGCCGAGTGGTTAAGGCGATGGACTGCTAATCCATTGGGGTCTGCCCGCGTGGGTTCGAATCCCATCCTCGTCGACAGGTTACTTTTAGTAATCAGTTTTCATTTGTTATTTTTGACCAAAAGTAGAATGTTGTGTATATTAATGTCCACTGAACCGTTTGCATAATAAGCTGTCACTTCCTGTACATTGCTAATTGGTCGCCTAGGACGAATACAGAGCTCCTGCAGTGCTGTTTTTGTTGAGAGAAGCTGTGAGTGAAGGTAAGCCAGGTACATGATTAACGAGCTTCTTACCTTGAGACCTGTCAAGGTGAAAACGCGTGACTACCCTCTTGGCACGAGGATATGCAGCAAATACAGCTTGGTCGATTTTTCCATAGTCATAAAAAGCAAGCATTGCATTTCCATTATCAGCTGACGAGGTGGCCGAGTGGTTAAGGCGATGGACTGCTAATCCATTGGGGTCTCCCCGCGTGGGTTCGAATCCCATCCTCGTCGACAGGTTCTTTTTACGGAGAAGTGATATTTTATCGCCTGCCCTCCAGCAACTTTAGCACGATTTTCAATGATAGCTTCTTTGTGCTTTTTCATAGGCCTGTAGAAGATTACGCTGTGTTGTAGTTTGGCTGGCAATGATTATACTGATGTTTGGGAAAACGTGTCACTATCCCTTGTGCACGTGGAATTCTTTCCATTTCATCAGAACAGACTGTACTTACTACTAACGCTAATAGCAATCCAACGTTGCAGCTAGTAGTATTATCTGACGAGGTGGCCGAGTGGTTAAGGCGATGGACTGCTAATCCATTGGGGTCTGCCCGCGTGGGTTCGAATCCCATCCTCGTCGACAGGTCACTTTTAGTAATCAGTTTTCATTTGTTATTTTTGACCAAAAGTAGAATGTTGTGTATATTAGTGTCCACTGAACCGTTTGCATAATAAGCTGTCACTTCCTGTACATTGCTAATTCGCCTAGGACGAATACAGAGCTCCTGCAGTGCTGTTTTTGTTGAAAGAAGCTGTGAGTGAAGGTAAGCCAGTACATGATTAACGAGCTTCTTACCTTGAGACCTGTCAAGGTGAAAACGCGTGACTACCCTTTTGGCACGAGGATATGCAGCAAATACAGCTTGGTATGACATGACATAAATATATGCTTGAAGTTAGCCTTAACATTAAGAGTACATATAGCTATTTGCGTCTGGTTCACTCATGTAGATGTATGAATACCCAACAGTTGGACGTGTAGTGTTGAGTGATTCTATATGTTCAATAGACTTAAAGGGTTTATATGTCATACTATTGAATTGTATGTGTTTTTCTTATGTCATTGCACTGTAGTTTGCTTTGACGTTTTACTTAAAAAAATTAAAATAATATTTGAAGCTGACTTTACACTTTCGCTTTGATATTTTTAGTCACATCAATAAATATATTCTACTCCATTTTTCAACCGCTTCCCCAGCGTTTCCGTCTGTTAATTCAACCTAGGGCTTGTACCTGGACCCATGAGAGTCAATGCACTTCTCCAAAGGCATCCTCGATAATCTCCAGGGTATACGTTACAATAACTTTCCACTTCACCTTGGATGCATCTACGGCTCGAGCCGATGATTTTATTACCTCCCTTTGCTGGGTCCGAATTCTCACAGTAGCCAATCAGGTAAGCCGCCGTTACAACTGAGCTTGCCAGTGTCAAGAAATATAGCGATCGCAGCCGCCACAGTTTATTCAAGTTTAATCGGTTAGATAATTTAAAAAGTGAAAGCGAGTTGTGATTGGTACGCTCAACTTCCCAGCGTCGACACCTGATTGGATAAAAAGCCAACCAAGGGAGGTAATAAAATCATCGGCTCGAGCCGTAGATGCATCCAAGGTGAAGTGGAGAGTTATTGTAATTTATACCCTGGAGATTATCGAGGATGCTCCAAAGGGTGAGTTCGGAGGAATGAAGCAATGGGTGTTTTTGCATTGTATCTATGTACTTTAGGTGTGTTGCCTATACATATCTACACATACATGCATGCAGATTGTTCCAATATCAGCCATGACCTAGCGAACCATATACATCTTCTCACGCTGACTAACTTATGCTTGATCTATTTTAATAAATTCTTAATAAAGAAGGCGTTCACCTGTTCTACTGACCCGGGCCTTCTGTCCCGTCTTATTTGGTTCATTGGGCTAGACATAAATAAAACACGATTTTTTGTTCCAGTGGTTGTCTTTCAATATTTTTTCAGTATTCCCAACCAGAGGGATTGCTAATCGATTTTCTTATCAATGGAATCGTACCTGTGTTAACCCCATGACTAGACAGAACTGAGTGGGATGTAATATGTAGAGCGTGGCGAATATCACGGTCGTTGGACTTATCATCTGAATCTTGGATGCGGTTCTACCTGTTATGTTCTATCGCATTTCAGACGAGCTGTGGTAATTGTATTGGTTATTATCTACAGTTAGCAAAGTCTCAGGGATAAGTTTGTCAATAATTAATACTGTGAGTAGAGTGGAATTAAACTCTGACTGACTGACTGACTGAGTTTGGTTTTACGCCGCTTTTAACAATATTCCAGCAACATCACGGCGGGGGACACCAGAAATGGGCTTCACACATTGTACCCATGTGGGGATTCGAACCCGGGTCTTCGGCATGGCGAGCCAACGCTTTAACCACTAGGTTACCCAACCGCCTGAAATTAAACTCATTAAAGAAACCAGAGAGTGCGTTGTTTGGATATACAATTAAACTTATTAAAAATATATAGAGAGTCTTGTTTGGAACAGAAAGTGAAATAATAAAATAGAACCCGAACGTTTCGCTTTTGATAACGACTTACAGTTTTCCTATGTACTGCCGAGGAATCAGTTTTACGTCATAAATGCAGCAAGCTTGCATTATAACTTCAAGGAGAGTTACATTCGAATTTTTTTTCAGAACTTCCTCTCCATTAAGAATGCTGTCCGTTATACTTGCACCAAATACTGTTGTACTTTCATTAATGATCACATGCGGTAATATCTTTGTTGGCATTAGTACATTTGTATTAGGCTTTAAATATATGACGCAAATAGTGTTTATTCTTGCCACGTGGGTAACAATCAACGTCATCGGGGTTCGATGATGCACAGTTATCCATGTCATTCATCAGAGCCTTTTGTGTGGTGGCACGTTGCCCTGTGCATAGCGCTCAGGTCACAAATCAGTTGAAGTTAAGCAACGTTGGGCTCGGACAGACCTTGGATGTGTGACCGTGTTGGCAGGTTAACTCCTGAGAGTTTCTAGGACTTCAGTCCTGCCACACAACGAAGCACATTTGATCCATGTGGTCTCACCTTAGGCAAGTGAGTTTGTTCACAGTTGCCTCTGTTCACCCAGCAGGAAATGGGTACCCGGTGAAATAAGTCGTGAGACTATTAACCTTCTAGCGCCTAACAGGGAGCTTGGGTTATTCGGGGTAATAATGATCAGATTGTGCGCTTTGAGCAGGATATCTAGCCTGGAAAAGGTGCATTATAAATATTCTCATTATTTGAGCCCCAGTAATCGCCCCTAACGACGAACAGCGAGTTCTGGGCTCATACAAAGCAGTATTGCAATTAGACGAACGCGTAGTATCTGAATATATACTCATGCCAATAATGGTTGTCAGACCATATTTTAATCTAACTAGGATGTCTTCCCTTTGTCAATATGCACAAGGAAGACGGGAGAGTCACCACAAGGAAGACGGGAGAGTCACCACAATGAAGACGAGAGAGTCACCACAATTAAGACGAGAGAGTCACCACAATGAACACGAGAGTCACCACAAGGAAGACGAGAGTCACCACAATGAAGACGAGAGAGTCACCACAATGAAGAGAGAGTCAACACAAGGAAGACGGAGGAGTCAACACAATGAAGACGAGAGAGTCACCACAAGGAAGACGAGAGAGTCACCACAATGAAGACTGGAGAGTCAACACAAGGAAGACGGGAGAGTCAACACAATGAAGACGAGAGAGTCACCACAAGGAAGACGAGAGAGTCCCCACAATGAAGACGAGAGAGTCACCACAATTAAGACGAGAGAGTCACCACAATGAAGACGAGAGTCACCACAAGGAAGACGAGAGTCACCACAAGGAAGACGAGAGAGTCACCACAATGAAGAGAGGGTCAACACAAGGAAGACGGGGGAGTCACCACAATTAAGACGAGAGAGTCACCACAATGAAGACGAGAGAGTCACCACAATGAAGACTGGAGAGTCAACACAAGGAAGACGGGAGAGTCAACACAATGAAGACGAGAGAGTCAACACAAGGAAGACGAGAGAGTCCCCACAATGAAGACGAGAGAGTCACCATGTGGTGAGTCACCACAATTAAGACGAGAGAGTCACCACAATGAAGACGAGAGTGTCACCACAAAGAAGAGAGAGAGTCACCACAATGAAGACGAGAGAGTCACCATGTGGTGAGTCATCACAATGAAGACGAGAGAGTCACCACAAGGAAGATGGAGAGCCACCACAATGAAGACGAGAGAGTCAACCACAATTAAGACGAGAGAGTCACCACATGGAAGACGAGATAGTCACAACAAGGAAGACGGGAGAGTCACGACAAGGAAGACGAGAGAGTCACCACAAGGAAGACGAGACAGTCACCACAATTAAGAGAGAGTCAACACAAGGAAGACGGGAGAGTCAACACAATGAAGACGAGAGAGTCACCACAAGGAAGACGAGAGAGTCACCACAAGGAAGGCGAGAGAGTCACCATGTGGTGAGTCACCACAATGAAGACGAGAGAGAGTCACCACAAGGAAGATGGGAGAGCCACCACAATGGAAGACGAGAGAGTCACCACAAGGAAGATGGAGAGAGCCACCAATGAAGACGAGAGAGTCACCACAATGAAGACGAGAGAGTCAACACAATTAAGACGAGAGAGTCACCACAATGAAGACGAGAGAGTCACAACAAGGAAGACGGGAGAGTCACGACAAGGAAGACGGGAGAGTCACCACAAGGAAGTCGAGAGAGTCACCACAATGAAGAGAGAGTCAACACAAGGAAGACGAGAGAGTCAACACAAGGAAGACGAGAGAGTCACCACAATGAAGGCGAGAGAGTCACCACATGGAAGAAGGGAGAGTCACAACAAGGAAGACGAGAGAGTCACCACAAGGAAGACGAGAGAGTCACCACAAGGAAGATGGGAGAGCCACCACAAGGAAGACGAGAGAGTCACCACAAGGAAGACGAGAGGGAGCCACCACAAGGAAGACGAGAGAGTCACCACAAGGAAGATGGGAGAGTCACCACAAGGAAGACGAGAGAGTCACCACAAGGAAGACGAGAGAGCCACCACAAGGAAGACGAGAGAGTCACCACAAGGAAGACGAGAGAGTCACCACAAGGAAGACGAGAGAGTCACCACAATGAAGACTGAGAGTCAACACAAGGAAGACGGGAGAGTCAACACAATGAAGACGAGAGAGTCACCACAAGGAAGACGAGAGAGTCCCCACAATGAAGACGAGAGAGTCACCACAATTAAGACGAGAGAGTCACCACAATGAAGACGAGAGTCACCACAAGGAAGACGAGAGTCACCACAAGGAAGACGAGAGAGTCACCACAATGAAGAGAGGGTCAACACAAGGAAGACGGGGGAGTCACCACAATTAAGACGAGAGAGTCACCACAATGAAGACGAGAGAGTCACCACAATGAAGACTGGAGAGTCAACACAAGGAAGACGGGAGAGTCAACACAATGAAGACGAGAGAGTCAACACAAGGAAGACGAGAGAGTCCCCACAATGAAGACGAGAGAGTCACCATGTGGTGAGTCACCACAATTAAGACGAGAGAGTCACCACAATGAAGACGAGAGTGTCACCACAAAGAAGACGAGAGAGTCACCACAATGAAGACGAGAGAGTCACCATGTGGTGAGTCATCACAATGAAGACGAGAGAGTCACCACAAGGAAGATGGGAGAGCCACCACAATGAAGACGAGAGAGTCAACACAATTAAGACGAGAGAGTCACCACATGGAAGACGAGATAGTCACAACAAGGAAGACGGGAGAGTCACGACAAGGAAGACGAGAGAGTCACCACAAGGAAGACGAGACAGTCACCACAATTAAGAGAGAGTCAACACAAGGAAGACGGGAGAGTCAACACAATGAAGACGAGAGAGTCACCACAAGGAAGACGAGAGAGTCACCACAAGGAAGGCGAGAGAGTCACCATGTGGTGAGTCACCACAATGAAGACGAGAGAGTCACCAAAAGGAAGATGGGAGAGCCACCACAAGGAAGACGAGAGAGTCACCACAAGGAAGATGGGAGAGCCACCACAATGAAGACGAGAGAGTCACCACAATGAAGACGAGAGAGTCCCCACAAAGAAGACGAGAGAGTCACCACAAGGAAGACGAGAGAGTCACCATGTGGTGAGTCATCACAATGAAGACGAGAGAGTCACCACAAGGAAGATGGGAGAGCCACCACACTGAAGACGAGAGAGTCACCACAAGGAAGATGGGAGAGCCACCACAATGAAGATGAGAGAGTCACCACAATGAAGACGAGAGAGTCAACACAATTAAGACGAGAGAGTCACCACAATGAAGACGAGAGAGTCACAACAAGGAAGACGGGAGAGTCACGACAAGGAAGACGGGAGAGTCACCACAAGGAAGTCGAGAGAGTCACCACAATGAAGAGAGAGTCAACACAAGGAAGACGAGAGAGTCAACACAAGGAAGACGAGAGAGTCACCACAATGAAGGCGAGAGAGTCACCATGTGGTGAGTCACCAGTCAATGAAGGAGAGTCACCACAATGAAGACGAGAGAGTCACCACATGGAAGAAGGGAGAGTCACAACAAGGAAGACGAGAGAGTCACCACAAGGAAGACGAGAGAGTCACCACAAGGAAGATGGGAGAGCCACCACAAGGAAGACGAGAGAGTCACCACAAGGAAGACGAGAGAGCCACCACAAGGAAGACGAGAGAGTCACCACAAGGAAGATGGGAGAGTCACCACAAGGAAGACGAGAGAGTCACCACAAGGAAGACGAGAGAGCCACCACAAGGAAGACGAGAGAGTCACCACAAGGAAGACGAGAGAGTCACCACAAGGAAGACGAGAGAGCCACCACAAGGAAGACGAGAGAGTCACCACAAGGAAGACGAGAGAGATCACCACAAGGAAGACGAGAGAGTCACCACAAGGAAGACGAGAGAGTCACCACAAGGAAGACGAGAGAGTCACCACAATGAAGAGAGAGTCAACACAAGGAAGACGAGAGAGTCACCACAAGGAAGACGAGAGAGTTACCACAATGAAGGCGAGAGAGTCACCACAAGGAAGATGGGAGAGCCACCACAAGGAAGACGAGAGAGTCACCACAATGAAGGCGAGAGAGTCACCATGTGGTGAGTCACCACAACGAAGACGAGAGTCACCACAATGAAGACGAGAGAGTCACCACATGGAAGAAGGGAGAGTCACAACAAGGAAGACGAGAGAGTCACCACAAGGAAGACGAGAGAGTCACCACAAGGAAGATGGGAGAGCCACCACAAGGAAGACGAGAGAGTCACCACAAGGAAGACGAGAGAGCCACCACAAGGAAGACGAGAGAGTCACCACAAGGAAGATGGGAGAGCCACCACAAGGAAGACGAGAGAGTCACCACAAGGAAGACGAGAGAGCCACCACAAGGAAGACGAGAGAGTCACCACAAGGAAGACGAGAGAGTCACCACAAGGAAGACGAGAGAGTCACCACAATGAAGAGAGAGGAGTCAACACAAGGAAGACGAGAGAGTCACCACAAGGAAGACGAGAGAGTCACCACAAGGAAGAGAGAGAGTCACCACAAGGAAGATGGAGAGTCACCACAAGGAAGACAGAGAGAATCACCACAAGGAGACGAGAGAGCACCACAAGGAAGACGAGAGAGTCACCACAAGGAAGACAGAGAGAGTCACCACAAGGAAGACGAGAGAGCCACCAGGAGACGAGAGAGTCACCACAAGGAAGACGAGAGAGCCACCACAAGGAAGACGAGAGGAGTCACCACAAGGAAGACGAGAGAGTCACCACAAGGAAGACGAGAGAGTCACCACAATGAAGAGAGAGTCAACACAAGGAAGACGAGAGAGTCACCACAAGGAAGACGAGAGAGCCACCACAAGGAAGACGAGAGAGTCACCACAAGGAAGATGGGAGAGTCACCACAAGGAAGACGAGAGAGTCACCACAAGGAAGACGAGAGAGCCACCACAAGGAAGACGAGAGAGTCACCACAAGGAAGACGAGAGAGTCACCACAAGGAAGACGAGAGAGTCACCACAAGGAAGACGAGAGAGTCACCACAAGGAAGACGAGAGAGCCACCACAAGGAAGACGAGAGAGTCACCACAAGGAAGACGAGAGAGTCACCACAAGGAAGACGAGAGAGTCACCACAATGAAGAGAGAGTCAACACAAGGAAGACGAGAGAGTCACCACAAGGAAGACGAGAGAGCCACCACAAGGAAGACGAGAGAGTCACCACAAGGAAGATGGGAGAGTCACCACAAGGAAGACGAGAGAGATCACCACAAAGGGAAGACGAGAGAGTCCCCACAAAGAAGACGAGAGAGTCACCACAAGGAAGACGAGAGAGTCACCATGTGGTGAGTCATCACAATGAAGACAGAGAGAGTCACCACAAAGAGGAAGATGGGAGAGCCACCACACACTGAAGACAGAGAGGAGTCACCACAAAGGAGAGATGGGAGAGCCACCACAATGAGAGATGAGAGAGTCACCAAATGAAGACGAGAGGAGTCAACACAATTAAGACAGAGAGGAGTCACCACAATGAGAGACGAGAGAGTCACAACAAGGAAGACAGAGAGAGTCACGACAAGGAGAGACGGGAGAGTCACCACAAGGAAAGTCGAGAGAGTCACCACAATGAAGAGAGAGTCAACACAAGGAGAGACAGAGAGAGTCAACACAAGGAAGACGACAGAGAGAGTCACCACAATGAAGGCGAGAGAGTCACCACATGGAAGAAGGGAGAGTCACAACAAGGAAGACAGAGAGAGAGTCACCACAAGGAGAGACGAGAGAGTCACCACAAGGAAGATGGGAGAGCCACCACAAGGAAGACGAGAGAGTCACCACAAGGAGAGACGAGAGGAGCCACCAAGGAAGACGAGAGAGTCACCACAAAGGAGGAGACAGAGAGAGTCACCACAGGGAAGACGAGAGGAGTCACCACAAAGGAAGACAGAGAGAGCCACCACAAAGGAGAGACGAGAGGAGTCACCACAAGGAAGACGACAGAGAGTCACCACAAGGAGAGACGAGAGCCACCACAAGGAGAGACGAGAGAGTCACCACAAGGAAGAGAGAGAGAGCCACCACAATGAAGACAGAGAGAGTCACCACAAGGAAGACGAGAGAGTCACCACAAGGAAGACAGAGAGAGTCCACCACAATGAAGAGAGAGTCAACACAAGGAGAAGACGAGAGAGAGTCACCACAAGGAAGACGAGAGAGTTACCACAATGAAGGCGAGAGGAGTCACCACAAGGAAGATGGGAGAGCCACCACAAGGAAGACGAGAGAGTCACCACAATGAGAGGAGCGAGAGGGAGTCACCATGTGGTGAGTCCACCACAACGAAGACGAGAGTCACCACAATGAAGACAGAGAGTCACCACATGGAAGAAGGGAGAGTCACAACAAGGAAGACAGAGAGAGTCACCACAAGGAAGACAGAGAGTCACCACAAGGAAGATGGGAGAGCCACCCACAAAGGAAGACGAGAGAGTCACCACAAGGAGAGACAGAGAGAGCCACCACAAGGAGAGACAGAGAGAGTCACCACAAGGGAAGATGGGAGAGCCACCACAAGGAAGACGAGAGAGTCACCACAAGGAAGACGAGAGAGCCACCACAAGGAAGACGAGAGAGTCACCACAAGGGAAGACGAGAGAGTCACCACAAGGAAGACGAGAGAGTCACCACAATGAAGAGAGAGTCAACACAAGGGAAGACGAGAGAGTCACCACAAGGAAGACGAGAGAGCCACCACAAGGAAGACGAGAGAGTCACCACAAGGAAGATGGGAGGAGTCACCACAAGGAAGACGAGAGAATCACCACAAGGAAGACGAGAGAGCCACCACAAGGAAGACGAGAGAGTCACCACAAGGAAGACGAGAGAGTCACCACAAGGAGAGACGAGAGAGCCACCACAAGGAAGACGAGAGAGTCACCACAAGGAAGACGAGAGAGCCACCACAAGGAAGACGAGAGAGTCACCACAAGGAAGACAGAGAGAGTCACCACAAGGAAGAGACGAGAGAGTCACCACAATGAAGAGAGAGTCAACACAAGGAAGACGAGAGAGTCACCACAAGGAAGACGAGAGAGCCACCACAAGGAGGAGACGAGAGAGTCACCACAAGGAAGATGGGAGAGTCACCACAAGGAAGACGAGAGAATCACCACAAGGAAGACGAGAGAGCCACCACAAGGAAGACGAGAGAGTCACCACAAGGGAAGACGAGAGAGTCACCACAAGGAAGACGAGAGAGCCACCACAAGGAAGACGAGAGAGTCACCACAAGGAAGACGAGAGAGCCACCACAAGGAGAGACGAGAGAGTCACCACAAGGAAGACGAGAGGAGTCACCACAAGGAAGACGAGAGAGTCACCACAATGAAGAGAGAGTCAACACAAGGGAGAGAGACGAGAGAGTCACCACAAGGAAGACAGAGAGAGCCACCACAAGGAAGACGAGAGAGTCACCACAAGGAAGAGGGAGAGTCACCACAAGGAAGACGACAGAGAATCACCACAAGGAAGACGAGAGAGAGCCACCACAAGGAAGACGAGAGAGTCACCACAAGGAAGACGAGAGAGTCACCACAAGGAAGACGAGAGAGCCACCACAAGGAAGACGAGAGTCACCACAATGAAGAGAGAGTCAACACAAGGAAGACGAGAGAGTCACCACAAGGAAGATGGGAGAGTCACCACAAGGAAGACGAGAGAATCACCACAAGGAAGACGAGAGAGCCACCACAAGGAAGACGAGAGAGTCACCACAAGGAAGACGAGAGAGTCACCACAAGGAAGACGAGAGAGCCACCACAAGGAAGACGAGAGAGTCACCACAAGGAAGACGAGAGAGCCACCACAAGGAAGACGAGAGAGTCACCACAAGGAAGACGAGAGAGTCACCACAAGGAAGACGAGAGAGTCACCACAATGAAGACAGAGTCAACACAAGGGAGACGAGAGAGTCACCACAAGGAAGATGGGAGAGTCACCACAAGGAAGACGAGAGAGTCACCACAAGGAAGACGGGAGAGTTACCACATGAACGATGGTTTCTTCAGCACATTAAATTCGAGTTGTTTACACAATGTGATGTTTGTGTGTTACCTGACTATCAATGATCTACTATCGTTGTTTGGATAGCTTTAACAAAGTACAATACAAATGTGCGTTTGTTTGGGACGGTGTCATAATTTCATGTCATTTCCATAATAAGGCATGATCGATAGCATGATCTACGTTTAACGCCGTCGGACGACGACGACAGTGACAAGTGAAGATCCGGGTTAGAATTGGTCTTCACCTACCCATGCTTGTCATAAGAGGCAACTGGTGGGGTAGAGTGGACTCGCTGACTCGGTTAATGCTTGTCATCCTATCTTAGTTGCGTAGACATATGCTCAAGATGTCAATCACTAGATTGTCTAGTCCAGTTTCGATTATTTACAGACTTACGTGACAGAGCTGGAATGTTTAATAGTGTGGCGTTATACACAAACGAACGACGACACTGATCTTGGTCACAAATTTTTAACACCTAATCGTCATTAGTGTCACTGGTTTAAGGCGAGATCCCCTCTGGAATGATCGATAGTTTTAACCTTGGTGATAGCGTGTGTTCCGTCATCATAAAAGACCTCTTGTTTTGACTTCCAAGACGACGTAAATAAATAGAAAGTGTTCAGAACAACTGTCTGTTGTTAACTCATTGTTACCCGATCCATTATTTCTCATTAACGGGCAGTAAGTTATGAGTTATTCATGCCTTCATTTAGTATCTACATACCATGACCAATACCATGACAGCATCGGCAATGAAGGTTGGGAGTCCAACTCTCCATTCTGTATTTTGTGCAGCATGTTGATATTTCGTTTTTTCTTTAGTATAAAGCTCTATAAACACTATAATATGTATTAGATATTTTCTCATCATTTTCAGGGAGTTGATGGTTTCCTACTGAAGGGAATCTTGATTTCTCAAAATTATGTTTCCTTTTTCAAACAGTCTTAGGATTTAATTAAAACCAACATTATCATGTTTAGTTAAAGGCGTGATCTTCAGCAAAACGTTTAATATTATAATAAACAGTCACCAACTAGAAACCTGTGTTACATTTTGCTGATGTGATAGTTACACAATTGATCACCACAGCTGTAGTGCCTGTGTGTTAGCTTTGACGGATATATATTTAGTGAAGGTTTCAAGACACCCACGGTTTACTGTGAAATGAGTCACATAATAGTCAACAACAATGTATTTGCACTTTATCATGATTATATTTCCAGCGTTTTGAGGAAAAGATTGTTGTTTAAAAACGCCATGTCCCTTACATCTTAGAACAACTGGAGCCGGGAGTATGTCAAACATTAATTATGTATATATGTATTGCTGTGTTAGTAACTTGTAACAGAACCAAAAATCAATGATGGGTGGTTACAGATGAGTTTTCTTACAGTTCAATGATCGATATTCAGCTGTCTTTTGTGAAAACGATTGGTTGATTCGGTGCGTGAGACCTACACTTCATTACCAAAGTCAGACCTACTATACAGTGTTCAGTTAGTTTCAGTACTCCAGTTGCGACACTCGGTGAAGTGATGTTCTTCCCCCAGGTCTTCAGTGTATTTGTTTTAGGTAATATTGTTTCATTCTAATTTTGATTTCTTGTATTTGTTCAGCTATGAAAATGTTACCAACTAAATTATATGTAAATAGAATTTGAAAACATAGTGTGGATTAATTTTAGAACGAATTTGTTAGAATTTACAACATCAATAGAAAGTCCTATTAGATGGAAATTCTGTATCAAATGAATGGTACAGAACTTCTGCTATTTACTCTGATCATTTGTTCACAAACTGTTTTAGCCGCGACTACGTGTATACCGTATTTTCTCTTATAAGCGTCGGCCCTCTAATAAGCTCCGGGTCTGGAAGTCTGTTGAAAAAA
Organism: Haliotis rubra; assembly: GCF_003918875.1. NCBI lineage: Eukaryota > Metazoa > Mollusca > Gastropoda > Lepetellida > Haliotidae > Haliotis > Haliotis rubra. The sequence goes on along the minus strand of NW_025766052.1, from coordinate 21,069 downwards.
TAAGTGCCTGGGCGCTTGTTCGTGAAAATATGGTAATCCTTATTTGTGTAATGAATTTGGTACAGGCGTATAATTCAATAGTGATAGTGCATTGTTTTTATAAGTTTCTATATTTGAATGTCCTGCTTCACTATTGCTTTATTTATTCAAGGACTTGTCTTGTATTGAGTGTCATGAATCAGTTTGGGTTTGCCACACGTTTTATATTGTACAACGGCGTCTGTATTGCTGTCTGTATTTGTGGATACGGTGGGGTAGCCTAGTGGGTACAGCTTTGCTCGTCACGCCGAAGACCCGGGTTCGATTCTCCACATGGATTTAATGTGTGAAGCCCATTTCTGGTGTCCCCCGCCGTGATATTGCTAGAATATTGCTAAAAGCGGTGTAAAAATATACTCACTCACTCTGAATTTGTGTTTTAATTTGAGCAGCTACAAATTGCACATTCTAGAACACGGGTAGCCCAGTCGTCTAGTGCATGGTAATTCCAGAACACTACAGTCAACTGATATCGGTTACGTCGTGGACTCTATCAACAACGAACAAAGGTTACGGTGTCTGTATGATAGGGTGAGATATAAGCCCGTAGCGAACATAACAACTGTCTTTCTCACATGTTTGAAAGGAAATCTTGAATGAAAGTACCCGTGAAATTTGACGAAATGTGATCCGGCTTAACATCTTCTGTTTCGCAGTTCCAACAGCTGTTGTTGGCCACGTTGCTGCGACATGTGACAGCTGCACGACGCAGTTTAACGCCGACTACACGACGCCCGGCGTTGCAGATATCAACAGATGCTCGTAAGTTACAGTAGATCATTTAGATATGACAAGAGCACATACGTTCGTCTTAAGTAGATCACTTTGATCTGAGAAGGGCACATGCGTTAGTCATAAGTCGAGCACTTAGATATGAGAAGGATGAGAAGCCACATACGTTGGTCGTGAGTAGGTCATTAAAGTTAAGAGTTAGCCAAATGTGTCGTGGGTGTGGCACGTAGGTTATGTGTCGGACACTTTAGATATGAATAGGGCATGTAAGTTAGTTATGACTGGACACGCACGTTATAAGTAAAGTACGTAAGATATGAGTAGGGCACACACATTTACGTATTAAGTTAGGAACGTAACTTTTGAGAGAGCCTACCATGAGCATGCCTATCACGAGACAGATGTACATTTTGTGTGTACCAATGACATGAAAATACGACAACGTGCGTCTGGGTTTCAACAGAACCTGATACGTCATACGTTCCCACAACTGACATGTGATACACTTGGGTTGGTTGGGATTTACATGTACATATATACACACACACATCCATCCATACACGCACGCGCGCACGCACGCACGCTTCAGACAGACAGACAGACACACACACATAGACAGACACACACAGACAGACACACACAGAGACACACAAGAGACAGACACACAGATACACACAGACACAGACAGACAGACAGACAGACACACACACACACACACACACACACACACACACACACACACACACACACAAAAGTTGTATGCTTCTCTCGAGGATAATACGGTCTGATGTACGCCTCTTTGTAGCAGTGCCACCCGAGCCGACAGGCACAATGTATAAAATAGCTTAAATAAAGCAGTCAAAGTGAAAGTCATACATAGACACACAGACATACATGCATGCATGGATTCACAAAAACACTGTATCTCTCTCTCTCTCTCTCTCTCTCTCTCTCTCTCTCTCTCTCTCTCTCTCTCTCACACACACACACACACACACACACTCACACACTCACACACTCTTGACACATAACAATGTACTGAAATGGTGTGAACCAGGGTATAGATTTCATATCACGTCATTCACTTTTCAACCTTTGTACAGAGCGGCCAAGGCGTACGCTGTGTGTCTGGTTGGGGCCAGTGGAGCTGGTTGTACGTCCATCATGTCGAAGGCTTCCACTGCTCTCCAGTCCGTGACTACCATCAACTCAATATCAGGAGTCAGCTGCGGTACGTTTTGTTTAGGTGTTGGTGTGACATGATTGTGGGTCATCGTGCCCCGATGGCGAGGATCAATGTTCAGGCTATCAACCACTGGCGAGCCAGAACTCAATTATTCAAAGGATAGTGTCCTGTAGCTTGACTACTTACTTCGTCGTGTTTGTGAGCATATTGATGAATTTGTGGGGTAAAAATTAAGGTAACTTTTAAAGGTGACGAGCGGACGATATAACAATTGGGCTACCCACCACCCCCTGTCAGGAATTGGTTTGGTCGATATTCTGAACAACGACCCACGTAGGCGACGTTCGATGACGCAGTCAGCCAGATTAGTATTGCGATTACATGAATCGAGAATCTTTGCACTCATGGGGTTGAGGAGACGTATGCTTATCCAGAATACGTTGGCTGTAAAAGTGAGAGAGTTGGATTATCGCCACTTTGAACAATAATATAACAGAACGACAGGTTCATGTGAGTGAGCCAATGCTTGGACTAGTGGTTAAAGCGCTCGCTCGTCACTTCGAAGGTCCGGGTTCGATTCTCCTCATGGGTTCAATGTGTCAAGCCTATTTCTGGTGTCCCCTGCTGTGATTTTGTTGGAATATTGCTAAAAGTGGCTTAGACGTCATCTCACGCACTCAGAAACAGACCAAGGTGATGCGGGTATTAGGCTTCACGAAGGTGTAACTTACCAGCACGATTATTACGCTGACAAATCTTGAAACACAACCAGGACCCATGTGAGATTCAAACTGGTTACTGGCATGCCTAAGGGGTGTGTTAGATCTTTATCCAACAACACAATGATCGCGGATGTATTCATTTACAGCTCTGAGTGGGACCTGCCTTTGCGAAACCACACACTTGACCTTCAGCCCAGTTTCAACTTGCACGTAAGTAATTACATTAAATTAATTAATCAATAAATATTTCTTCTCGACGGTTGAACGTACTTTTCAACCATCATACGATCGCGAAACAAAGGCTTAATGGTGGATCTGGTCTGTGTCAGAAAACCCAGAGATAGATATTATGAGCACCAACTCTTTCTTAAGTCTATGCTAGAGGTGAGGTGAAATGGGGTTTAACGCCGCACTTTCGCTCATATGTATATGTGTGGATGCCTGTCCTAGCCCAGACTCAAGCTGGTTTTATAGTGCTAGCTCACTGAGATACCATGCCGCAGTGAAGCATGAATACCTCACTCAGACACATGATACTGACTCCGAGCCGACCAGTCCTTGTTGTACCCATTAATGCCGATTGCCAGGCAGGGACCAACAAGTACATGTGTATTGGCAAATAAATTGTATTGCAATATATTCCGATTCAGGTACCCGTATCGCGCTACGTATTGCTATATATTGGGAGCTTGAGTGTTTTACAGCAAGTGACACTAATTGTGCATGTCAATTCTATTTTATACATGATAAGTCCCTAAACATTTATGTTATGGTTCTGATAACAGCAATCTCAAAATTAGAATTTTCATAGTCAGGGATTCTATTTTTGGTTTATACAATTTATTGTATGCCGTTTTGTAATTGAATAATGAAGGAAAACATTTATTGTGTATGAAAGTGTGTAGACTTTAATTTAAACCATAAAGATAATCACAAAAACTTCATATATGTTCTTTACCCAATATACCGGTTCTCAGAAAATATATTGCAATACGTATCGCTTGCGATATACCAATAATACCGTGCAGTCCTACATAGGAGTAACGACCATCTTAACGCTAAGACCGCTTTGTGCAATTGGGCCCTGTTCTGTTGCCTCGAAACATTAGAGTGCTGGAAAGCGATTCTAACCCGTGTTTCCACCGGGTTATAACACGTGTACGTAGCTGAACCCTCTGTACAAGGTTGAACTGAAGAGCTATTGTTTATTTATGGGAATTCTCTTGAAATAGGTACGAATATCGATTTTATACTATTTCTCCTTTATTTCCCCTTTTGTTGAATATAGGTGTAGTGCACGGGGAAATGATTATTACTACCTATGTTCAGAATGCTGTTTTGTAAGTAATCCATGCATAATAAGGAATAATAATGATAACAATGGACATTTATAAAGCGCCTGTTGACGCTACGACATTATTACCCAGGTTAACTAAACCTGTCAACCTAGCAGGTTAACCATCATATGACTTACCCCACAGGGTACAAATTCTCTTGTTTGGGGTGAACAGAGGCAATTTATGAACAAACGCACTTGCCTTGGGTGAGATCACATGTGTCACGTGTGCTTCGTTGTGGGGCAGGACTAAAGTCCCAGAAATCTCAGGAGTCTAACTGCCAAACATGATCTCAACCCAAGGACTCTCTTTCTTCAACGTAGTTCAACTTCAGCTGATGTGTGACCTGTGCTCTATGCACAAGATCAGACGCTATGAAGCATGCCACCAGTTTTCTAGTGATTTGAAATATGTTGATTTCTTTGAGACTTTCTTTGCATATTTTACTTCAAGTTACTTCTCCGAAATTAATCGATAATCGACAAGTCAAGCTCACAATTATTGCCCTCCGTGACCTATATCGATTGACCTCGTCACTAGACAATAGGTGAGGTGAGGTGAAATTGGGTTTAAAGTCGTGCTTGAGAATATTTCGCTCACATGACGACATGCATATGTATGTGTATGTGTGGCTGCTTGTACTAGCCCAGACTCAAGCTGGTTTTATAGTGCTAGCACACTGAGATACCATGCCGCAGTGAAGCAGGAATACCCCACTCAGACTCATTATACTGACTCCGAGCCGACCAGTTCTTGTTGTACCCATTAATGCCGAGCGCCAGGCAGGCAAGTACCATATGTTAACGTCTTTTGGTATGACGCGGTCGGGGATTGAACCCGCGACCTTCCGCTCTCCGGGCGGACGCTTTAACCACTACACCACGGAGACGGTCCAAGACAATAGGAACCAGACGGAACGTTAATATGATGTTAAAGTAAAAACAGCCTATAGAAAGTACATACAATAATAGGTATAACATACGAGCATATAAAGAGAGGAACAAACGAACTATTACACCGCTCAGTTGATTTTTAGACGTTTCTTTTCAGATTGAAAATATCTCAATTAATTGAGATTATATGAACAAAGTATACTGTACGGGCGCTTAGTCAACACTAAGTCTTTATGTTTTAAAAAATAATTTTGATTTAAAATTTTAAAGTGAAAAATTAAACTTTCCTATGATTAACAAATTCTATTCGGTATATTTGATATCTTATCTTTCAAAAACAATAGTTTCCTATTTTACCCAAATATACAACATTTCAAACACGGTTTAGACGTATGTGGTTGAAAATGTATTTCATATCGCAGTATTATATTCATCTTTATATCTTCATTGAGCAAAGTAATTTTTATGCAAAGTTGCCCAATCACAAACTTCCAAACACGGCTAGGCTGGGATACCAGGACGACATGTATTTTTCACACAACTGCTTGTCTTCGTGGGTGGGTGAAGGGAGTTTCACGCCACTTTTACAATATCATGGCTGGGACATCCGAAATGGTTTATTTACGAACTGCCGCCATATAGCTGGAATATTGCTGAGTGCGGCGTAAAACAACAAACAAACAAAACCTATGTTATATTCATAAAGGAATAGCAATGGCATTGACATCGGGATTAATAAAACGCATCTGGCAGCAACAATGGTTAAGTTTCTTAAAGAGGTCGCTTTATCCAGGATGACCGGTGCCTTGATGTAATGTCAGAGATAAAATGTCACGTGTGTACGTTTGTCTGAATACCTTCTGGAAAGTTCTATCCCATATTGGAATGGTCCAGGAGGTTCCTGACTAGTGTTAACTAATCCAGATGTAACCAGCACACCACTGATCTTTGGTGAAACAATGTGGTACAATTACGAGACTGCTTTTGCAAAAACCCCGCCAAATGACACTTTATGATTCTGTTGCCATGGTTACCTTTCAGAGCATCCGCTACGACGCTAGGGTGTATGTATGGCTCAACTGACGTCTCCTGTGACGGGACCACCTCCAACACAGCGAAACGTGCGGTGTGGAGGGCAAAAGTGAAAGAACACTGCAGCGTATGTGCTGGTGAGTAACGAAATGCCCCATAAGATTCTAGCGTGTGACCCGTGAAGATCCGGGTTAGAATTCATCTTCAGTAACCCATGCTTGCATGGTAAGAGGCGGCTAGAGGGATAGGGCAGTCAGGCTCGCTTGGTTGACACATGTTATCGTATCCCAATTGCGTAGATCGATGCTCACGCTGTTGATCACTGGATCCAGACTCGATTAATTACAGACCGCCGCCATATAGCTGTAATAATGCTGAGTGCGGCGTAAAAGTAAACTCACTCACTCAGTAGCTTGAGTGACCTAGTATGAGTTTACGCCACTAATAGCAAACATCACGGTGGTGGAGGCCACGAAGGGCTTCACACATAGGGAACCATTCGGGGAATCGAATCGTTTGGGATTCAGGTGTCAGATCAAGAGTGGCTAGAAAGTTTATTTGTCCTGAGAGATTCAAAATCGTCGCGCTGTTGTCCCAGGCCTGGCAGAACACGTGATCGATGACCACAGGGCTATCGTGTCACATTCGACAGGTGATCCTCAAATCGTCTTCAGTCATATAAGGAACAACAGGTTCAAGCCAGCATCCACAACAAAGCACTACCATTCATTGGACGAAGAGGGTCTCGCAAACGGTACGACGAGCCATTTACGTCAGCTAGGACCAGTTGTTCTCTTCACTGTAGGAGTCCACCTCATTTATGGAAGGATGGAGTCGAAGTGTCGGCCCGTGGAGAACGTAACGCTTATTGTTGCGCTTAGCACGTTGATATTGTTGATAATCCTGCGCCGTGCTTGCCCAGCATACTCTGAAACGTCTTTCATGAAGTTGCTTTTTGTGCTATAAAAACGTACGTGATACCAGTTTGGGTCTCTGTTTTGACCACATGTTTGCTTTTGTTGTAGAAATTAAACAAAATAACCAAAGTTAAAGAAGTGTTTGTTTTATTAAATCTGTATCTTAAGAATTGCTGCAAATGAACAGGAAGAAGATAAAGCTGAAGATTAACATTACGGTGTACATGCGTGTACTAGTCTCAGGAGTAGATTGACTGTCATAGATCCAGCTGAGTGGGACACCACGTCGCATTTATACATGCATACCCCCTACTCTGACACACATTATACTGACTACAGAGCTGACCGGCCGTTTTATCACCTTATGCCGTGTGTCAGGCAGGTTAACATCAAAGTACCATCCTGTTAACGTCTTTTCTGGATCTGTGGCTCCAGTGGTAATTGTCAGAACAGAATGAAATAAAGCACAAATTATAGGCGTATTGGCAAAATTTATCGGAAGCGCTAGTAAAGCTCTGTAATCACATTGTCACATGCACCATAATTATGCTATTGCTCATCTACTTCAATACATGAAAATGGTAAAAGGTATGATAAAAATACAAAACATATCCGTGTTGAATAATTTCTTTGCTTATAAAAGTTAGCATATACGATGTGTGTTTTGAAAGAAATCTAGTTTATCAACAATAATAAATTACAGTAATATTACCGATACAACGCTAAATGTTTATTGTTGATTAATAGAAAGTTATTACCAGGCGTTCATGTACTGCCTGTTTTTCAATCCTGGAAACATACCAGTGTTTTAACCATAGAACTGTTTTCTTCTGATCCACAGTCCTTACACAGCCGGCAAATACAAATCTTTCCATGGTAACAGACGCCGTTTCCAGCTTTCTAAATCAATTCATCTTATACGAACTTATAAGTAATGTAAAAGCGTCTCCGGTTGATAACGGCGACGTTCAAGCTACCTGAATGGACTTTCAGGGATTTTGCGAAACACCTCTTTACATGATCATTGACGTAACCGCACTTCTTTCGAAAGGTTCGACCTCATGAAACATAGATATTTATTCAAAGCAGAAATTTGAAAGGTCGAGATTTGGCAACTAAGCCACTTAGAACCGGAATGGTAATACGAAAAATTAATTTTGGAAACCTTGGAAACATAAACCTAGGTTTTGTTTCAAAATCCGATAATATCATCGATGACGACAGTCTGCCTTGACCAGACAATCTACTGACATCTTGAGGCATCGATCTACGAAATTGGGACACGATGACGTGCGTAAACCATGTCAGCGACCCCAACCACCGATCCCGTTAGTCGACAAGCATGGGACAAAGCACTAGTGAATGGTTTGGAACTCTATTACCATTTGAAACTTCTTACGTATGACGCATCAGTGTGGGGATTTAAAAAAATCTAAATTTCATTAGTCCTTCTTATCTATTGGTTGTGCAGGCAGAGACTTTCACTTTCTGGGACATGTTTCGAACCGGAAGTCACATTTGCCCGTCACCGGCCAAGTGACCTTGCCATGTTTTATGTCAACATCTTTGGGTACAGACGATGCAGTTCCTGCTCGACGATCTTCAAGGACAGTTGCGACATCTCCATCAATCGTCATGGCAACAGATGTCATGCCCTTGGTACCTTTGATAACTGCAGTTATCCGCCCTTTGATGGTGACCTTGACCTCGAATGTCCAGCTGGAAGCTTGTTCCTGAATCTCAAGCTCTGCCAGAGTGACTGACTTCGGTTCTGACGTCACTGTTGTATCTGTGGCCCACGTCATTGACTTTGCGATGGTATGTTCCTCGGCAGTTTCAACAGTGTAGTTGAGACCAAACCCAATCGTTGCCTTGGCGACGTCAGCGGGTAGGGACAACTCCAGCCCAAAGCTTCCTTCCTTAGCGAACCCTTTCGTAATGGTTGTTGTAATGGTAGCGTTCGTCGTCTTCTCAGCTCTGTAAAAGGTGGGTGAGTGAGTGAGTGGATAGGTCAGTGCGTTGGTGATTGACTTAGTCTGTTTCACAGTCCCTGAACCACATTATGTTCCATATTGCCTAACCCTCACTGCAATGCTAAAGCCCTAAATGAAACAAGTCTAGATTTTCTCAGGTTCTGAATCTCTGGTCTCCCTGGGATTCCTTTTTAATTTATATGGGTTTGTTTGTTACTATCAAAATTATATATATTCAGAGTCAAAACGTTCGTCTATTGATTGACTTTGCGCGTTCATTAAAACTAAAGAAACACAACTGGGAACGCATTAATTGATGCCCTGTATTTCTTAAGTGAGTTTTAAGCACTTCCGTACATGTAGAGTTTCATCTGACGTGGAGAGTACTGAACATTTGGTCAAAAAATTGACAGATTTGAAGTGGCCCCCTTGATCCATAAAAGTTTTATAAGTATAGACTACCCTGAACTCTCTCAATTCTAATACAGCACACTACAACCCTAAAGTGAAAATGCTCAATAGCGATAGTAGTTATAACTGAAAACTCACTGATTCTAAGAAGGGTTTCACGTATATTTCAATTTATTACGAAGGGAATATATATAGATCACATTTGATACTAGACGAAGGGAAAGTAGAGATATATTCCGACCCTTTCACTACTGGACAAAGCGAAGTAGAGAATGACAGCCGCGATGCAAATCAACTGTAAACATTACTCGCACCTTACAATATCCCCAATAGTCGTGATCGTCATTCAAGATGTAACACTGGGCGTCCCTCGTAGCGTGCCGGTGAGAACGGAGTTAGACCAGCAATGCTTTATCAAATAACACTGTATAACCACATGATTATTAGAAGTTGACGGATATAACCAGTAAATGTTTAAAAGTAATTATGAATGAGCTCTTGAATTGTTTGTAACTAGTGAACTGACTTACACGTTTATCAATATAATAAAATGTTTGTATTTATGTGGAGCTGATGGCACTATGCTGCACATATGTTTCCAGGTGTGTCATTATAACTCGTATGTGATCACTGACATCATATGAATTATGCCGGTGGTTATATAATTGCTCAACAAGGAGTCACATGTCCAATTTAGAGTGCGGTTGAGTTCACTGGACAAAATAACCTTGGGAAAACCCAAACAGTTATAAATAGACGTGATCACAGAGACGGGGATCAAACAACAGACTGTAGTGAGGCTGGGTCGGAGTGAGTTAGGATTTGCATAAAACGTCATACTTTCATGAACAAATGATTAACAAGGAATTATTTATCTTTGCCCAGATAGCATTCAGACGTTGGACCAACGTTGGCAATGGTTCGAATGCTATCTGGGTGTCTGTACTGGCCTGTCACCGACTGTCATGACGTGGAACAAACGCTACATTTACTGTCTGAGACTGCGATTACGTGAGAGCTAAAGATATTTTTTCTTTGCGCAAGGGAATTACAAAGGGGAAGTCCCGCCTGAACGGTATAAAAGACCGAGAGGCAGCAAACACGCCTCACTCTGAGCTTGAGCTCGGCGCAATACGACAGTCGGGATACATAAACAAAATGTTTCAAAGAATCATCGATCTACAGGAATATTTCCAAGTTTGGGCTTGGATGCATTATTTGAACACAAGTACAAACTTTTGGTAAAGCTCTTCAGGCCCAAACTGAAGTATAAACACGCAGACATTCAGATTTTATGGGACAAATTAAAACTACTACCCAGGAAACTAAGTATGAGAAGCAGTTCGAGGATCTGGAATCTGGAACCAAAGTGGTCATTGAGGCGGAGTACGACAATGATACAGACAATGACCAGACGCACAGTTTCAAAACGGAACAGGACACGGAGTCTACTGCTAGTATCACGTTGACCAAAGGCTACAGCAAGCAGGCGAATACTACGATTGAAATGGACCTTCCGGACGAAATGTCACGAATGACCGGTGGCGATGAATCTCCAGATGCGCGAAAGAAGCAAATGGCGACTGCCAGTTTCGGGAACAGCATTCACGTGGGAACTGATGAAAACAGTGTTGTCAGAAAGAAGAAGATTCTGGTCTGTGGACACAACGATAGTGTCCAAGAGTAAGAAACAAACAATAGCCATGATGGAGGTGGAGGAGACGAGCGCAAAATATAAATTCACCAGCGCCATCAAACTAAAGGGGAAGAGTGGTGGTTGTGATTCGGGACAGGAGAAACATGGAGAAAGTCGTGCAGGTGGTTGAAAACGACGTGTCAACTATTCTTAAAGACATTAATATCAGAAGTGGTGGCAGTATGAATGATTTAAAATTTGACAGTCAAAACCGTACTGTGGAGCTGCCTGTACACGGCAGTGTGGTGTTCAGGTACGGTGTGTCACAGAAAGTGAAGGTTTCCTATGGAAAAGGTGCTGGTGCAGCAACAAGCCAAGCAGGGGCAACCCCGAGTGTATATCCATCACTTGAGGTGGAAGATATACCATAGCTGTTATTGGGGAGAAGGTTGGTGATGCTCAGTTCAACAGGAAAATATGTTGTACTTATGTTGGAGAACTTGTTATATTGTGAATCAGTGGGAGAAACAAAATACTGACTCTAATATGTGAAAGTCTCGAGTCATCCATCTCACCTACTCAAAGGGAGGTCTTTCCTTTGGCAGTTGAGTCAAGAATTCTGAACTGATACTGAAAGTGTGGCTACCATGGCCAGTATGTTGTTATACTGTTGTAGTATAGACAATCCTTGGATGCAAAGTAACATTGTCACAGTTGTGATTATAGTGTAAAGCACTATTAATGGAACTGGAGCAGTGCGCATATTGTCTAACCATTTCCATTGTGCATTGCTCTTATCATTAGGACTATTCTCGTTAGATTTTGTCATTGTGATATACTTTGGGTTGTTGACCATAAATAGCTAGGTTTATATTGTACCGCCAACTAATAATTATACCTTTATGATGCTCTCATACTCTTTGATATTCCTCTAATTGTACTACCCGTCGTCATGTTTTAAATGTTATTACAAATCACGTTTTCACACTTTGAAATAAATTTACACATTTTTTAATTCTGATTGTTCTGTCTTTCTGTGTAGTTTAAAACTTACATATATGTATATGGTAGACTATACGAGGTGTAGATGATAGGAGCAACAGGCCCAGTCATGTGAGGTGCTGCGATTCATTGTGAAGAATTGTGGCCCGTAGGCGTACCATTTGGTTTGTCTTCAGCAACCCATGTTTGTCCTAAAAGGCGACTAACGGGATCAGGTGGTCAGGCTCGCTGACTTGGTTGACACATGTCGACATGTCCCAATTGCGTAGATCAACGTGTTTCGTAGATCACTGGATTGTTGATTTTAAAGGGGATGGGGGTCACCCATTTTGTTCTGGGGAGGCAAGGGTCATCATTTTGTATATAAAAATATTAAACAATTATGCTTAAAAATTATGCGAGGGGGATTGACTTTGTACATGACCATCACGCACATACACACATACACACACGCACGCACACATACGCTACACACACACGCACGCATACATACGCCACACACACACACACACACACACACACACACACACACACACACACACACACACACACACACACACACCCCAGCCATAAATTATGAACGATCCCTTATAAACAATTCCTATTGGTGAATGAGTATGGTTTTACGCCGCTTTTCAGTAGATATAAGGGAGGGGCATCTGTAACGGGCTTCGAACTTAATCTTAGGTGTGAATAGCAAACGTGTTAAGCGGGACCTTACTGTTTGACAAATCCTTGTCCCAATGTAACACTGTGACCAGCATTTTAAACAACCGTTACATGCAGTGTGTAATTTTAGACACACCTGAAAGTGTGAAAATAATAATCGAAAGGGCATAAATATTTGTAAAGGTTTGTGTATGATAAACTGATATGTTTGATGTGGTGTGTTATTGTTACCCGTCATCGTGTATAGCGTTCATGATATCAATCACAGGTTTGTCTGACCAACACTCGAGAACGGGTTTGCAGAGATGATATAACTGACAAGCAGCGTTAAATAACAAACACAAAATACCCTGAAGCCGAAACCTGTATCATATTTAAAGTATGATGTATAGCACAAAGCTTTCAACATACCCGAATGACACCAGTAATTCCTGAACACCCTTTGAGTTATGTCTTGAGCCGTGGTACGAACACAGTTAAACATACGTGTTCGAATATGTGAGTGTGTGTGAGCACCTACTAGTCAGGCATGAAAGTGAAAATGGGGATAAACCCGTCAGCTGTTTTCTGACACGACAGCTCTATATTAGGAACAATAACGCACAGCTGCCAAAGATTCGTTCCAGGGTATTGCGTTTTTCGCAGCCATGAGACGAATCCTGTCATAGGAGCTTTGATTTCATGCTGATCGTTAAAGATGCACTCGGGAATTGTGTAGGCTGAATTCATTAGTGTTATCAACCCTTGAAAATCCGCGTTAGAATTGTTCTTCAGAAATTTATGCTTGTCGTAAGAGGCGACAGTGTGGTCAGGCTAGATGATGCTCATGATGATAATCACTGGATTGTCTGGTCCAGTTATTTACAGACGGTCGCCACACAGATGAAATGTTGCTGAGTGCGGCGTTAAAGCACACACAAACATTATTGCTTTTATAGAATGTTAAGAGGGCTGACGCTTTTCACGAACACGTATTCTGCTCAGAATCGGTCTTGTATTTGGTTTCCAGGCGAATGCATGTGGTAATAACAGCTAATGATCTCTTCACAGTTCAGTGAGTAAACTTTAGTATAATTCAATTTCACAGAGCATGAGCATCGATCTACACAATTAGGATACGATGTGACCCAGTGAGCCATATCACCCGTCGGTCGCCTCTTACGACTAGTACAGCATAAATTCTAACACAGATTTTCACGGGTTGATAACGTTACTGAATTTAGGTTATACAGCTTCTGAGGACATCGTAAACAACAGAAGAAGATGTACATGATGAAGAGGTTTATTCGACAAGAAAGGCAACATGGTTAATTCCACTAACCGAAGCTAAACATTTATCACATGTTATATTGTATGAATAAAACATCGATGTTACATTGGCAATGTATGTAAACATTTTGCATACATAATTTTTCTTCTGATAGAAGTTGAATAAAATTTGTTCGAGATGGATACATGTAATGACAGCTAGGGATGTACAGTCTTCTGGTTTATGTACGGTATGGGCAAATTAACACTGGAATGGTATTCATCAGTATCGTATTATAATGACATTAATTGTAAATCAGTTCTGATATCGTTACCATTACAAAACTGTTGACAATACAAGTTAACCACACAGTCATACTCACATATTCATCTCTGTAATAAATCGGTGTTAATCCGTACACCGTCTCTATTTGTGTTTCTCAAATGCACGATGAGAATCTATACGGAAACACAGAACATTATAATCGGAACGTTTTCCATTGTTTGACACATGAAGTTTCACACGCGAAGCTCTGTCCTGTTTAAGAAGATTGACTATTTTACACTGATGGGTATAATGGAATCAATCACAAAACATTTAATCGTTGATTACAGCATATGTCTATTTTGTTGGTTTCACAGTAAGTTCATTCATGGACAGTCTCCTAGATGTCATGCTCTTGGGTTGAACTGACATAAAATGTATCTGGAGTAAGGCACAACACTTCAACCATGTCTGTACGTTGGTCCAAGGACTTGTACAAAATGAAATTGATTATCAATATGTCTGCTGTTACTGACAGTTATTTTCGAAGCTTGACATCGGTACTTAAAAAGGGTTGCCATTGGCAGCAGTCCAGTAACAACTCGTTCCAGAAACGACAAATATTCTTCATGAATAACTCCCATCTGGGGAATCAAAACCGAATATCTGCAGTTGGAACAAATGTTCCTGCCAAAATTCTAACCCTCGTTTTTCGAAGGTTATAGTTGATATATCTTGACAGTCTGTGACACTCCGTATTTAAGGTGGAGAGAGCCGGACACGGGCCAGGTAACGGTTCGAGATTTGTTGATATCTACACTGAAAAGTTTACCAAATCTGTCTTTGTCTTTAATGTCCCTCAGAACGGTAGCCACGTCCCCTCAACAGTCATGACGTGTCTCCTCTCACCACGGGCGTCCCGTATGACTGCAAGGACCGTCCCTTTAACTTTCACGTCCATTGAGAACTCATACTGGCAGCTTTTCTCCTCTATTGCCAGTTCAGCTACAGTGACGACATTACGTCTAGAGGTGATTTTGGTGTCCACAGACCACTTGACCTTACTTTCAACAGTGTTCTGTTCCTCGTTATCCACATACAGTCGATGGCCAAAGCTGGCCTCTGCTTTGGAAGGTTGGTCCAGATCTGGAGGAAGGGTAAGTTCGATGCCGACGTTTATATCCCTGGAAAAACCTTTGGTTAGTTTGGTGGTTGCTGTGGAAACTGTCTCCTTCTCAGCCCTGAATGTCTGTTCTTGGTCATCCTTGGTACTGTTATTGTATTTGGAGTCGTAGAGAACGTGTACTTTGGTGGGGAGTCGCCTCAACTTTCGTGTACTTTGGCGTTAGGGACGTGATCTTCACTCTATGCCATTTCAATTCGATATCAGCTTCTGTAAGCTTCAACTTTCTGGAAAGTAAACCTTGTCTGGGTGTCTTGAGATAGGTCGTCCATGCCCACTCCTTGAACACTGTGCTAATGTCTGTAATTTTCATGGACGCACCTGAAACTGTAAACAGTATCATATCTGAATTTCACGTTGTCAAAATGTTTCGTTTCAAGAGGAACTACCCACCTTTGGTTGTTGGTAAACTTACGTGTATATTTACGTAACTATGTAATTCAAAATATGTAACAGATAATAGCGTTCGTATCCCCTGGACTATCATGAATCGTTTAATGCACACATACAATTTGTCATAGGTACAATCACTTTTCACTAGTGACATGTACAGCTGTATGTATGTTTGCGTCGATGCACTATGTCGCTAATTGCCTAGATAAAGAGCATGGTGAAGTCTGTGGCCAAAAGCGCAGATATTCACGATGAAGGCCTGAGTGTCCTTGGTACGCCGAAACATGACTAGAACTGTCTTGTCGTAATAGGCGATTGATGTTATAGTGTGGTCAGTCTCGATGACTTGATTGATGCATGTCAGTTGATTAGATCACTGAATTGCCTGGTCCAGTCTCGATTATTAACAGGCCTCTGTCACAGTGCTGGAATATTGCTGGAGAGCGGCGTTTTACACAAACAAACGACGACACTGATCTTGGTCACACATTTTAAACACCCAACCCTCATTAGTCTTACTGGTTTAAGGTGAGATCCCCTGAAAATATGTGTGATCGATAGTTGTAACCTTGGTGATAGTTTGTGCACCGTCAATCATGAAATACTACGAAGACATGCATCAACGAATATATACGAAGTGATACAAAACTACTGTGACGTCACGCTATTGTTATTCGATCCATTATTTTTCACCTGGGCTTCACCAAAGTCAAAGGCAGTTTTAGCACTACTGACATGTGATGCCATATGGGGTTTGACGGGGTTTGACAGGTTCAAAAATCACATTGCGTAAAATATAAATACGTATAATACATACACACGAGCGCGTACACACGCGTACGCACGCACACCTACTCACCTGAGGGAATATCAGGACGGTAAGCCATGTTCTGTTGCATTATGCCACCTTCCGCCCTGGTGTAATATCAACCATTTAATACTGAGGGGTGAGCTAGACCATTCGTTATATAGCCGAGGTGTGCCATAAGTCAGGCAGTTGTATCACTGCGTGACGTGTACCTATTCCTATAATCCCCTGAAATTGGGGTATTATAACACCTGCAGATAAAGGGTTATTAGTTTCATTAGCGGATAAATGGAAAGGGTATCTATATTCAGTTGCATTCGCCTAATTCATGGAAATAGTGCATCCATATGTGAAGACCATGGCATTCCGTTGAACCGATGGAAGTACAGTGCATTAACCATGTATTTATGCAAACGCAGTCGCGCCGATGACGTTGGCTGACGTGATATCAGATGAATGTCACGTGGTATTGGTCTTCAATATTTTAATGAATCGAATTCCGTCTTATTAAAAGCTCGTAAATGAACCCCAGAGCAGTTTCGTCAATACACTGTCAATACACTGTCTTACTGGTTTAAGGTGAGATCCCCTCTGAAAATATGTGCAATCGATAGTTGTAACCTTGGTGATAGTTTATTGCACCGTCAATCACGAAATACTACGAAGACATGCATCAACGAATAAATACGAAGTGATACAAAACTACTGTGACGTCACGCTATTGTTATTCGATCCATTATTTTTCACCTGGGCTTCACCAAAGTCAAAGGCAGTTTTAGCACTACTGACATGTGATGCCATATGGGGGTTTGACGGGGTTTGACAGGTTCAAAATCACATTGCGTAAAATATAAATACGTATAATACATACACACGCGTACGCACGACACGCGTACGCACGCACACCTACTCACCTGAGGGAATATCAGGACGGTAGAAAGCCATGTTCTGTTGCATTATGCCACCTTCCGCCCTGGTGTAATATCAACCATTTAATACTGAGGGGGGTGAGCTAGACCATTCATTATATAGCAGAGGTGTGCCATAAGTCAGGCAGTTGTATCACTGCGTGACGTGTCCCTATTATAACATCTGAAATTTTGGGTATTTCCGTGGAGATAAAGGGTTATTAGTTTCATTAGCGGTTAACCCTATGGAAAGGGTATCTATATGTGAAGACACTGCATTCCGCCTAATTCATGGAAATAGTGCATAACCATAACAGGCAGCCCATGGCGAGAAAATCAGTTGAACCGATAGAAGAGTACATTATTGTGCAGTTTATACACCCCATGTATTTATGTAGACACAGTCGCATGACGTTGGCTGACGTCATGTTGTGATATCAGATGAATGTCACGTGGTATTGGTCTTAAAATTTTTTAATGAATCGAATTCCGTCTTTTTAAAAGCTCGTAAATGAACCCCAGATCTGTTTCGTCAATACACTGTCAATAATGTTTGTATTTAAAATGTATGTAAGTAAATATTCCACGAGTCATTAACCTTGTTTCTCCCATGGATATAGTAATGACTGGCTGAAATATGGATTCCTAGCTTTTTGTGCATAAGCTTCAAGTTATATCTGCCTAAGGATATCATCGTTAACAGAATAGATTGGTTGACCTTTCATTTCAGGGACCCACACATTATCACGTGCGCACACACGCGCATGCACACGATGTCACATGCTTAGCTGGTTTTCAAGTATTTGTTTGGGGTATTTTGGTTGTTGCTTGTCTAAAGCCGCACTCAAAATTATTTCAGTTACATGGCGATACAAGACAAATCTTATGGATAACAACTTCTTAATTAATTTTGCACAACGTTTCTGGGACTAGTTCTTGCCCCTTCGTCAGGTGGATAATGGCGGCGGTCTGTAAAGAATAATGACCAGACAACCAGAAGTGAGATCAACTTATCACGAGCATGATGTACCAAGTCAGCGAGCCTGACCACTGCCACCCTGATCCCGTTAGTCGCCTTTTCGGACAAGAAGCTGAAGACCAATTCTAACCCGGATATTCACGGGTCTCAACAAAATGTAGATATGTAGGTAAAACTGCATAATCGGTCACTTTTGCATAGTAAATTAATACAAGAATTTATGTATAAAAATACAAGCATGCAGAATTTACGATTATTAACAGGGCTGCATCGTAATATTACATGCCACTTTCTGCAATGACAGAGTGTCACAACAGGCGCTCACTGCAAGTCGATAATCAGTATCACCCAGCGCATGCAAGGGCCTATCTTTTGATTGCAATCTACAAACTATCTGTACCACGGCAGACCTGTTGTGGAAATTTAATGCTTCGGGGAGTTCACCTCGAAAGGTAATGCCAGGTAAAGACGTTGTACACAAATATACCCTGACGGATAGGTTGAACACTGGTCCTTTGTCGCTGTACACACGTGAACGTAGCCAGATTGACGCTGACGTTCCTAATATGGTGCTGTCTCGTTGTCCAGATATCGCACTGATGGGTTTTATCCCAATTTTTCATTTTAATGCCTAACGACTTGGTACTCACACACTCACATGCTACGAACCGATTATTGTCATATGATCAAACCCATGAAGCACGTCGCATGACATAAAGCTCAAATCGTGTTCAGGAATTACTCATTTTCAATTGCCATTCTGAGTATGTTAGAACACGTTTTACCATACATCATACTTTAAATATCATCCAGGTTTCATATTATAGTTTAATCAATGTATTATCCGGGAATTAGGTCATCCCATATTACCCATGTATATATATCAGCATATACATGTTTATGTGTGTGTGTGTATTATTATTATTATTGTGTTCATGAAACAATAATAATGCATACTGTGATACACATAATATACACTACGTTTATACAATTTGGCGACATAAACAATACACCATTACTACAAGAATATGGATATACATACAGATGCTTCATATATTAAGGTTCTTTGCTATATAACGCCACATTACATTCTTTTGGTCAGACAAGCCTGTGATTGATATTATGAACATAAACGGGTTACAATAGCATGCAACGAGAAACAGGGTGCCAAGATAGATTACCCAATCCGTTACCCACGACCTCGGTAGCTACTGAGCATCAGCAATCTGTCATCACTTCATAGAGTGAGTGAGTGAGTGAGTGAGTGAGATATAAATAACGAGACTGTCAGATAAACGACAAGGGGCAACACGCAAGTCTAGGGGACCAAAGTGGAATAGGCGAGACAGTATTAGCAGGTGTAACACAGGGACAAAAGGTATATTTGAACAAAATTCAAATTAATTTGTAACATTGATGTTGACTCTACGTCTGTGAAGAGCAGAAACATAATATTAGGTTTTAAGCCCATGTCTGGTGTCCTCAGCCGTGGTATTGCGGGAATTATTGCTAAAAAGCGGTGAAAGACTAAAATCACTTTATGTTTAGAATTTGAGCTCATTTCGTAATCAGTCATCTACCCTTTGCCCTAGATATCAACATGCCAAACAAACTGACGGACCTTGATGACGTCATAAAGAGTGGGCGTGGGCGACATTTATTAAAACAAAGGACAACACGACTACAACGACTTCCAGCTACACGTGGTGTGGGATGGTGTCCGATTTAGTACCAGAGCAGCCCACGTATTTCTTTGGGAGATACGATTACAAAACACCCAGATCAACGTCCCTTTTCAAGGCCAATTGCGACAACCACACCGACGTCACGCATGACCATGAGATAAGGAGAACAACGCACGACATCGGCGGCGAGCGAGGGTTGTAATAAAACGAGGTTTTTGTCGTGGAGCGGATGTAGGTATAAAACTTACGGCTCCCGAAGATGTCACCAGGCCGCGTTTAACAACGGCATATTCATCGCCGGTGAGGAGACAACAGGGCAGATAACTCTATTTCCTGGGTGATCAAATTTACAGCCCCATTGTGACAGCGCCACTATGCGGAGAACCACTGCCATGGTAAGGGTCGTTGAGAAACGTTTCAAATGCTGCTTCAAAATCACCGTGGGTATACAGGGACGGGTCGTTGTGTTGGTTGTAAACACCACTGACAACAGTCAGGTTCGAATTCAGGTCAGGTGACATTGCAACTATCATCGGAGATGCAATATATCCGACGTGAAATATATTTCCCCTAACTGTGTCTATGTTCGGGGAGACATGGTCAAGTGGCCAGTTATTGGTAAAACTACATGTCTCGCATGGCGTGTCACAAGAAATGGACCTTGCACAAAGAGCAACTACCTACAAGGAGTGGATTCCCAGAACCTAGGTTGGGCTGACGTTAAAATGCATTTCTCAAAATGATTATATCGCATTTGTTGATGTCAACAATGGATATTTATATGTAAATTTCTTGGAAACAAAACTGATTGTTCGGTTAGACAATGGATTGTTCAGTTACACAAAACTGATTGTTCAGTTACACAAAGCTGATTGTTCAGTTACTTAAACTAAACTGATTATACATTTACTTAAACCAAACTGATTGTTCGGTTCTCCCTTACACAGAATACAGCAACACGTTTTGGAAACAATAAGCGATGGATGCCTTGAGATACGATATCCTGACAATTATTGTTCCAGGAAATATTGGCAGCAATACGTAGCGCGGG
>NW_025766051.1:0-71792 GCF_003918875.1 Haliotis rubra | reverse complement strand
CCCGCGGTGCGCGGAAACGCAACCGTTAATAAAACGCCATCGCAACGTTCCACGCTGATATTCGCTGGCGAGATATGTTCGAACAGCATGAAACCGTACAAATGCATATGACCATAAACGCGAGTAACGTTCATCCAGGTATCCATCGAACCAAACGACCCATCGTCAACGTCCTTCGACCATCGAACCAGCTGACGGTGTTGTGTCTCTTCTGACATTGCATTGCGACCAAACTCTAACTTCTGTGTCTTCTGCCCTGCGTTCACATCGTTTCTTTTCCGCCTGGCGATGCAGTACCCAGCCATTGGCAGGAGGGAGAGAGAGAGAGAGAGAGTTATCCGCAGACCGGACAGACTTCGACGTTACGATGCTGGCCACCGTGCCAGTTCCCCAGAGAATTTGAACACCTTCATGCCTGAAAGTTCGTGGCGATTGGTTGTCCTGATGCGGGCACCACTGTTCACCGCGCAGCCGGAACATACGGCAATTGTCGATAAAAGGACGCAATTATAAACTGGCAAGAATGATTCTGCCAAATGAACCGCCAGGTACACGCATCTTCGAAACAGAATACATATACCGTTGGCCATACACGCATCTTCGCAACAAAAATACCGTTATGCATTGGCTAATATCGGGGAGCCTCGCACAAAACACCGTTACACGTGTTGCCTTCGTAACAAAAATACCGCCATAATAATGTATCTTCGTAACAAATGTCACCGCTACAATAATATATCTTCGAAACAAAAATACCGCCACAATAATAATATATCTTCGCAATAAAATACTTTTCGCTAATATATCTTCGAACAAATACCGTTGCCAATAATGTCTTCGTAACAAACATCGCTACAATAATGTATTTCGACGTTGGTCGTACCTTCTGCAACGTAAACATCGTTGTCAATATCTTTTCGAACAAAATACCGCCATAATATAATTTCGAAACAAAATAATGTTGTTGTCATCGGGCCTTCGTAACAAATACCGCTGTCATATCTTCGTAACAAAATACGTTGCCACAATATATCTTCGTAACGTGTCACGTTGGTGCTGTCATCGTATCTTCTGAAACAAATATTGCCGCAATTCAGTATCTTCGCAATTATTGAATAACCGCAATAATATATCGTTAACATAACAAATGGGTATTGGTCGGCACTGCAACACACTCTCTAGGTCACAAAGCCCTGTTAATACACCAACACTCATACACAGCCAGCTGGGTCGGGTCAATACAGACACATTGTTACAGTTGTTAACAGTTCCCCGCGATACGCTTCAGTTGCACAGCGGTACATTATCGCTCATAATAAATAGCTCTTCGTTAATTCATAATTTCACCATAGCCTACGGCTGCCACGGTATTTCAACCTTCGAGCGAGACAATTTTCAGTGCCGCTCGTTGTCCGAAGATATGAAGATGACGTCAACACAGCTCAGCCAAATTTCCGGCAAATGCGCCCAAATATTCGATTACGGCTATCGTTATCAGGTTGTCATTAATTGGCGCGACAAAATGTCGGTATCAGGTTAAAACAGCGGTTGTGGCCCGACATCGGGTTATCATTAAAGCGGTTGCAGTTTCCCGATGAATATGTTGGTCAAGTCGTCATTTATCAGCGGTTGCATTTATCATGTTATCATGACAATGGCTCCAGTACGATATGACAGCCGCATCAGGTCATCATGACGATGGCTTCATACGATATGACAGCTGCATCAGGTTATCATGACAATGGCTTTCAGTACGATATGACAGATGCATCATCAGTATCACGACAATGGCTTCAGTACGATATGACAGCTGCATCAGGTTATCATGACAATGGCTCCAGTACGATACGATGACAGCCGTGATCAATAGTTATCATCAATAGACAATGGTTGCTAGTACGATATGACAGCTGCATCAGGTTATCATGACGATGGCTTTTAGTACGATATGACAGCCGCATCAGGTTATCATGACAATGGCTTCAGTTGTGATATGACAGCTGCACGCATCAGTATTATCATGACAATGGCTATCAGTACGATATGACAGCCGCATCAGGTTATCATGACATATGGCTCCAGTACGATATGACATGCCAGGTTATCAGGCTTATCATATGACAGCCGCATCAGGCTATGATGACACTATGATACATGACAGCCGCATCAGGTTATCATGACGATGGCTTCAGTACGATATGACAGCCGCATCAGGTTATCATAACGATGGCTTCAGTACGATATGACAGCCGCAAGCGTCAGGTTAATCCATAACGATGGCTTAAAGTACATCAGCCATATGACATGCATATGGCTATCAGCACGATGGTCTCCAGCACGACATGACAGCTGCATCAGAATATCATGATGATGGCTTCAGTACGATATGACAGCTGCACTGTATTATCATCATAACGATGGCTTCAGTACGATATGACAGCCGCATCATTATCGCGATAATGGCCTGTTTACAGATAGCTGACAGCCGCATCAGGTAATATCATGCAGCGATACGCATCAAGTCCATATGACAATGATATGTTTAGCCGGCGACTGTAGCGTATCAGTTGTTTGGCGACAACGGCTCGCGACGATAGCGATATGCACAGCTGGCGAGATGCCGCCATTACGATGACAGCCATCAGGTTAGCGACGACGGCTTTCAGTACGATATGACAGCCGCAACAGGTTATCATGACGATGGCTCTGTTAACGGCGCGACAAAGCCATCTGGTATTATCATAACGATTTCCAGCAGCCATATGACAGCCGCATCGTAGTTATCATGACAATACGATATGACAAAGCCGTCAGGTTAGTCATAACGATGGTTGAGACAAAGTTTGTCAGGTTAAGTCATGACAATGGCCAGTACGAAGCGACAAAGCCGCGGTTATCGAATCGAATATATCGATGATCATTCCAGACGAAATAATCGTCGATGACGATTGATGATCATTAACGACATCAGCATTACGACAGTCATCATATTCATCATGACGACATCAGCATCGATGACGATCATCGAAGATCACGCATCGTTATCAACGACGATCAGTACGATATAACGACGATCATCATATCGATGACGGTCAATTTATCATCGTCATCATAACAATATCGAATCATCATCGACGATAGCGATCATCAGGTCATCAATCGAAGACGATAGCATCGTTATCGACGATCATTTATTTAATCAGATCGACGACGGTTTCAGCACGATATCAGTTTATCGTCGATACGACGCATCATCATCGATGACGACAGTTTGATCATCAATCATATCCATAAGATGACAGTCGTTATCGATCGATTTATCCAGCGATATTATCATCGCATCGATTATCATTATCGATATCCAGACGATATGATACGCATTAACGGTCATTATCGATGATATGACAGTCGCATCATCATAACGATCGTCATATGATATCATCATCGATGATCAATCATCGATGATCGACGACCAGCATCGATATGATCGAATGATTGAAGATCATCATCATCATCATGATTTATCGACGACGATATCAGGTCATCGATCATCAATCTGACGATGACATCATCGATGACGACAACGATCAATCATCGATAACGACGATCATCATCAAAGATGACGACAATCGTCCAGTCGATATGACCATCGACGACGGCTGACGATTATCAGGTCATCGATGATCATCGACCAGCGACGATGAAGATCGTCCGTCATCAGAACGACATCATCGATAACGACGGTATCAGTCGATACGATCAGTTTGGTTATCATAACGATGAATATCATATCATCAGCACGATATCGCATCATGACGACTCCAGCAACGATAATCAGGTCGACGACGCATTCGACGATATCGTTACGACAACGGCCAGCACGACATCATCATAACGACGGTCAGTCGATCAAACATCATAACGACGACATTTAATCAGGTCATAAGATATGACAATCGTCATCACGACAACGGCCAGCAACAGTCAATCAGGTCATCATGACAACGCCAGCAGATACGCACAACATGACGACGGTTCAGCACGATGACAGTTTATCATCATGGCAACGGCCCGGAGTTGACGATACGACAGTCGCATCATTATCACGGCTCCAGCACGACAGTCATCGTCATCATAACGAAGACAGCGCATCGTCATCATGACACCCATACGACGACAAATCGTCATCGATGATTCCATACGACGACAAAGTCGCATCATTGTCATTATCAACGGTTCAGCACGAAGGTATACTAATCGTTACGATATCACGACAGCCGTCAGACGACGGCTTCAGCACGATGACAGCCATCATGACAACGGCCCAGCGACGACATTAATAAACGCATCGTTATCACGCAAAGACGATGACAAAGCCGCATCAGCATCATAACGACGGTTCAGCACGATAAACAGCCGCATCAGGTTACGGCTTCCAGACGCATCAACATGACAATGGCATGATTGGCGATCAGTCATCTATAACGGCTTCAGCAGACAGCCGCATCGCAGTCGACAATGCTCGGAAGATGAGCGACGCGATCGAAGTTGAATATGACGATGGTTTCAGCGGTGATAATATCAGCGCCAAACAAAATACGTCATAACGACGGCTTCAGCGATATCGCCGCCATCAGGTTACGACAATGGCCAGCACGAATATGACAGTGCCGCATCAGGCCAGAACATAACGACGGCTTCAGCAATTTGATACGACAAAGCCGCATCAGTGTTGTTACGACAACGGCCAGCACGATACATCGCCGCACAAAAGCCACGACGACGGTTCCAGCACGAAGGCGACAAAGCGCATCAGGTCATCATTTATTCCATTGAGCAGATACGCACAGGTTACGACAATGGCCGAAGATGACAGCCGCATCAACATGACGATGGCTTCAGTACGATATGAACAAAGTAACGATGTTTTCAAAGCAACGACAGCGACAAAGCCAGGCGTCATGATACGCACAGTTATCATTAACAATGGCCAGCAGACAGCGATGCCGCATCAGGTTGATCGACAATAAGGCATCATAACGGCTTCGTCGCATCGTTATCAGCGACGATGGCGCATATGACAAAGCGCATCGTAAGCGACACGGTAGCCAGCGTCGATAGCGACAGCCGCACAGACGACAGTAGCGTTTGAAGACAGCCGCAACAGTTATCATGACAATGGCCAGCACGATAGCGACAGCCGCATGAGTGTTGCGTCAACGATATTTCAGCACGATACGGACAGTTTAAGCGACAAGGTACCGCGTTTAGTCGACAAAACTTATCATTTGTAAACATAATACAGTTCTCAGCAAGTACGCTCAGTAAAGTTGAAAGTCTCGATTGAACTCAGAAAGAAGCACAGCCATTAATCACCAAGCGACGCCACGTGAACGATCCGGGTGTAATCGTTATACCGCGTTACCAACATGACAAACATCTCTTATGACCGCACGCATTGCAACACATCAATGATGCAGTCGAAACGTATCGTCAATGAATAACCGTTGGCGCATCGATGGCCTCTGGTCGAGAGCGAAAGCGAGTTTGTTTTGCCGCACCGGGCGGAAACATTCCAGTTACGGCGTCGGTCAACAGCATGATCATTGATCTGGTACGCAGCTCGGGGAGATGATGGCATAAAATCGCGCCGATTCCGTTAGCTGTTCTTACGACAGTTACGTTTTACCGAAGAATCGGCTCGAACCCGAGCTTTCGCTCGCCAGATACCAAACCATATTCACTTCGTTTCATAAACATGGCACCACCTACATATCGTTTGGCACCGCATTGTTACCTATATCAGGCGTTTAAATGCATCAGACTCATCGAATTGCTGTCGAATTGCCGGAAGAACATGCATTCTTACGCTGAATGGCTATGACACAACAGATTCACCCGGCACAACAGCACCGCCGAGGTGCCATGCCGTTTATTCTTAGCGAGCGAGCATTACACGTCGCTTTTAAATATCATAAGGCGGGGCAACAGAAGTTCACAGACATGCGAGATCTCGAACAGAAGGCCTGCTACCGCCGAGCGGTTGCCATTACGTCAGCGTCGTTATAAAGCAGCAGCAACACTGGGTGCGATGCCGACTTCAACACCAGGCCGTCCATGTGGATGCCTGATAGGCGAACGCATATCATACGCAGTATATTATGACAATAGCCACCGCCAGCAGTCAAAGCTCAGCCGATCGTCGCCATTTTCGACGGACGTCTTAATAAACTGTGCTCGATGGTTCGGCAAATTTTAGACAACATGCCAATGGTTATCTGCCCACAAATTGAGCGTTACATTTGTGACTCGACAATACGTTTAAATTGTCAACGTACACTGCGCCGACATATTATCATTCCGGTGTCAATTTTTCGAAGGATCGCTGAAGACAGCAACATAGCGGATTGAATTACCATTGCATCAGTGTTCACCTCATTTGCCGGTAACACCGATACCACTACGACCATTAATCGACAGCCTTTATAATACCTCGTGAGATTCCCCATTTGCGGAGCCGTGAACTGTCCGAAGTCATCGCCTGGTTCGAAAACACCGATTGTCGGGAATTCGTTCCGATTCATCAAACCATGTTCAATTCGCGCCGATCCGGTGACGGTAGCGGATGGAGAACCAACGAGCATTATGATATCTTCGACATCTTTGATGTTAGTTTCGAAATCCCCGGTTTTGCGTATTGATTTTGCCTGATTTGAGGAAAAGTGATCGCGGTTCTGTTCGTTCGTTTGCGCGATAATCATTTCAGTAATTCGGATAATAAAGGGCGTGGCGGCACGTTATCGTGAGCAACAGCGGCGGTAAGCGTTCATCAATGCCGAAGGCCTGCGGAAGAAAACAACCGGATATATTTTAGTATCTGACGATATTTAGATCCGATATCCAGTTCACCCGAAAATGGCAAATTGCGAGATGCCGGCAGGGTCAGAAGCATGGCCGCATATCCTCAGGGAGGAAAGGCAGCACGCCATGTTCCATGACCGGGGATAAGTCATAAACGCAGCGTGAAAGAAGGTAACGCCCAGATACGAAATACAGATTATCATCAATTATTACCATTATGACGAACGTCTCCGGTTCCAGCCCAATGACGCGAAGCGTTTCCGGTACCAACAATGTTCTCGACATCGTTGGTCAGCAACGCATGAGGGACAACTCGACGACGAGGGAATCATTCATCCCCCATTACTCCAATGTTCAACTCGACAGTCCACCGTGCATCAGGTCGCTCCGTCCTTCCACACCTGTTCGGTACCGATATAATATCGACACGATGTCGGTTACGACACATGTCAATGATCTTCCATTGTTAACGTTGATTTTACTACAAGATCGATCGAATATGTAATCGTTTCGTTTTGTTTTGTTCTCTTCTTATTTCACGTCTTCAGAGCAACACAATAATCAGCCTGTTAAGAACGAAAAAGCGACATAAGAATAAACCTTCAACAGTTTGTAATTCACCGAAAAATAACCGCAGCGAACACCAGTCAGCCACGCGACTTTGATCATCAACAGCCTGGAGTTAAAGGATCAACATATACCTTCACGAAGTATACCCCGTTTACGTCCCGCCAAGATAGTATTCCACGAAAACAAGACACCGTGAAAACAAAAGGATGACGTCACTGTTATGTCGCCATCACTACCCGAAGAACAGTCCGGTAATCGGCGTCTGTTTTTATTGATGCCGTCGCTGATGACGGTGCCGGCGCAGAGTGAACAACAGAAGTTCTCTGAGAAAGCCGGGCAGAAATGCTCAGGAAGGTGATCATCTGACATTAAACTGCGTCATCGATTGTTGACGACATCCCGCATCACGCCGCCAGACGACAAAGTACCTGATTATGCCGCCAACAGAAAGCCTGCAAAAATGTTAACAGCTAGCATGTAGCGGGCCAGCGCCAGTATCAGTATCGGGTCGTTATCAGGCGCCATACCGACATTATAATTAGCGAGCGAAAGCGAAAGAGCGAGCGAGCGAGCGAGCGAGCGAGCGAGCGAGCGAGCGAGCGAGCGAGCGAGCGAGCGAGCGAGCGAGTTACGTTAATGCTCGAGTTATAACTCACCCGAAATATGCGGCACTCATACGCACGAAGAAGTCGGGCGCGGTACCTGTACAATGTCACCAGTTCAAAGTCACTGCTGCCTGGCTACGTACAATGTCACAGCAGTCAATCGTTCGAAGTCAGCGGCCTCCACATTACCAATGTTCACAGCAGGTCTCTGTTCCGAAGTCACCGTTGTACCACAGGCAATAATGTCATTGTTAGTATCACCGTTCCCGCCGTAATTATTTAGCCCAATGCCAATGTTATGACTCGTGTCTTCGAAGTCACCGTGGTACCATACACGTCACAACAGGCCGTTCGTCAGTGAAAGGCCTGGGCTACGTAGCCAATGCCAAATAGCGTTCAAACGCGAGGTACCCATGTCACAACAGTGGGCCCCGCGTCGGTGCGGTATCAATACGCAGGTCATGTTAGTATCCGAGAACTCAACTCAGCTGAAATGGCGTTGGTGATCTGACGATAGAGACAGCGGATCGCCCCGAGGGTGTCAAAGTTGCCGATCGGGATGGCTTCAATTCACATAAAGCGGTCAAACAGGTTGGGGAATGGGTGGGGGCATCACCATCTGCCGTTAACTCAATAAAGATTGAAGCCCAGTGAAATTTGCCTCGCCATATACCAGACTTGCAGACACCAAACCTTTCAATAAACGGTGATAATCACGTTTGAAAAATTACGAATAAACACGTTGTTATAGTAGTCATCGAGCATAATACCTGGGGCCTGTAATTTCATTTTGGCAGCACACCATAACACTATCGCCATCAATACTTTTCACCGGTTACAACATCTCCCATCTCGCTTCGGTCAACATTATATTCACTGTGGTCACGACGCCAACGGCGAAAAATTGCATCACTATGAAGCCGGATAACATTGGACCGTAACAGTCCAAGCCATAATAGCGAACGCCGCATCATTCGCAGGAACGCCGACGCCGTTACGGTCGACATTATACCATAACAGACACCAATTACAGCAAAGCGACGCCAACCGGTCAATTCGTCGACGTTCTGGCAACTTCTGTAATACGCACGACGTTCGACCGGTCAACATTGTAAATCATTGCGCTCGACGTTAACGGTCAACATTGTAATTTACCATAACACCGACGCCCGAACAAGCCAAAATGTTTAATATACGATCGCCCGTTGCTAAAAATACCACTATATCGCCGACGCCATCGGTTAACATTTATTCACTATATCATTTGATGCTGAATAAATATTGTGACTGTTAATAACGCGACGACGTTCGATCAGCAACATTGTAATAACGCCTATTGGTCGGTCATCTCTACCACTATAACATTGTGTTTCACGTTACATTTCGTCAGTTGGTCGTATCATTCATAATCAATAATAGGCCTTTACTATCACACGATCGCCGTCATCATTGCATCAATATAACAATAATAGTTCAGCCATAATCATTTCGTGACGCTCGTTGCCGTATCAATTATGATCATTACTGTAATATCGACGCCTCGCCGTCATCATCGTATCAATTGGCGAATAATATTGTAATTTCATTATCGTTATCAACGACGCCGGGCATCATTGTCATAACGATTATCAGGCTTCGGTCATGCATCATTTATCGCCGGGTCATTGCCGTACCACCAGCGGTCTGATAGTTTCGAAATATTTATACGACGCGCCCGCCGTCAGCATTGTAATCAATTATAACACATTGTATCTACCATACTGATCGCCGTCGTTCACCATAATATTGTACCACGGTCATTGCGGTTTCGCTGGCGGTCGATGATTGTAGCCGCTGACGATTCGCCAGTCAAAGCACAATTACCATAATCGACATTGTACTTCGTTATCGACGCCCGCGGTCGCAAGACAATTACCATAATCAATATCAATTCGTTCATACACGACGCCCGTTCGGTCAACATTGCATCAATTATAACATTGACGCTAATTCGTCGATAGCCGCGCGGAATTCAAAAAAAATATCGATGTTCAAAACCAGTCCCCACGCAGTGCTGGTGATGATGTTTATCGTACTTATCATATCAGGCAACCACTTCGGGATCTATTGCGGAAGACCATTACCAATTCAGATTTTCCACATTAATAGAATAATCGCAGCAGCAGTTCAATAGGTATCGAATCACGGTATGATGCGGTTCGTAATGGCGCATATTTTATGCCTGGTCGTAAAGAAAGAAATTTGATCGATAAAACGGTACAGAACAGCCAAATACGTACGCTCATTAGCGCATAAGTTCGTTTGATGTAGTAGCATAGCGATGTATGGTAATCGTTCATCGTAAAATATCAGAACGTGAATAATTGACTTGTTATATGGGTGAAGAATACGTAACAATGTTGCAGTCACGACATAACGGCAATGCATAGTTTACACTGTTAATCATTACATCCAGTTTGGCATCTATCGTAAAGAAACGGACGTTTTGGAAAAATTATCAATAAAAAACGCGGGGCTTCCTTGGGAAACAAAACGTTTCAATTTCTGCTTTGAATCACACCCAACCAAAACCCCGCGTTTTTTGTGTCAAATATGTTAAAAACGTCCCGTTTCTTTACTACTAGATGTAAACTAGATATGGTCTCTGACGTAAACATACGTACGCATTATATCGTGACTTCTACTTTGTGTTACGTATGTTATTTTGACCTAGCTGCATCTTTTCACCCATACTATAAGTCAATTATTCACACGTTCCTGTTCTTTACGATTAGACGTTACCATACGTATCGCTATATGTACCATATCGTGACTTGTGCACTGTGAAAGCGTACGGTATTTTGACATTTCTGCATCGTTTCACCCCTCCAGCGTTTTTGTCAGTCAAATTTTTCTTTGTTCTTTACGATTAGACGTAAATATGCGTATTGCAATACGTATCATACCGTGATACGTGCCGTATTTTGACCTTGCTGCATTGTTTCACCCCTACTATTAATGTAAGAGAATCCTAAGGTTATTAATGGTCTTCCACAACCAGGTCCCAGGGTGGGCTTGCACACAATGATGCTAAGTACGGTCGCAGTGCCAACCCTCCCATCATCACCAGCACCACCTGCGTGGGGACTGAGACAGACATATCCATTTGTCCGGCCACGAGGGTCACTCCCGCGCAGACATCGTGTGACCAAGCGGGCGTCGAGTGTTATAGTGAGTACAATGTTGACCAGGCAGGCGTCGAGTGTAATGGTAAGTACAATGTGTTATAGTGAGTACAATGCTGACCCAGCAGGCGTCGAGTCTAATGGTAAGTACAATGTGTTATAGTGAGTACAATGCTGACCCAGCAGGCGTCGAGTGTAATGGTAAGTACAATGTGTTATAGTGAGTACAATGCTGACCCAGCAGGCGTCGAGTGTAATGGTAAGTTACAATGTGTTATAGTGAGTACAATGCTGACCCAGCAGGCGTCGAGTGTAATGGTAAGTACAATGTGTTATAGTGAGTACAATGCTGACCCAGCAGGCGTCGAGTGTAATGGTAAGTACAATGTGTTATAGTGAGTACAATGCTGACCCAGCAGGCGTCGAGTCTAATCGAGGTGTTATGGTAAGTACAATGGCGTTATAATGTGGAGTACAATGATGACCCAGCAGTCGTTGAGTGTAATGGCGTAAGTACAATGTGTTATAGTGAGGTACAATGATGACCCAGCAGGCGTCGACTGTAATAGTAAGTACAATGTGTTATAGTGAGTACAATGATGACCCAGCAGGCGTCGAGTGTTATGGTAAGTACAATGTGTTATAGTGAGTACAATGATGACCCAGCAGGCGTCGAGTGTAATGGTAAGTACAATGTGGTTATAGTGAGTACAATGCTGACCCAGCAGGCGTCAAGTGTAACGGTAAGTACAATGTGTTATAGTGAGTAGAATGTTGACCAATAGGGCGTTGAGCGTTATAGTGAGTACAATGTTGTCTATTCAGGGGTCGAGCGTTATAGTGAATACAATATTGGCTATTCAGGCATCAAATGTTATAGTGAATACAATGTTAGCCATTGAGGCGTCGAGCGTTATAGTGAATATAATTTTGACAAGCAGGCGTCGAGCGTTATAATTAATACAATTTTGGCTATTCAAGCGTCGGTCGTTATAGTGAATACAATGTTGGCCATTGAGGCGTCGAGCGTTATAGTGAGTACAATGTTGACCAGTCGGACGTCGTGCGTTATTTTGAGTACAAGTTTGCCAAAGAGGGCGTCGAGAGTTCTAGTGAGTGTGATGTTGACCAGTTTGGCGTCGACTGCTATAGTGAGTACAATGTGTTATAGTGAGTATAATGTCGGCCATGCTGGCGTCGAGCGTTATATAGTGAGTACAACGTTCACTATTATGGCTTGGACTGTTACAGTTACTACAATGTTGGCTATTCAGGCGCCGAGCGTTATAGTGAATACAATTTTCACCATTGAGGCGTCGAGTGTTATAGTGAATATAATGTTGGCCAAGCAGGCGTCGAGTGTTATAGTAATTAAAAATATTGTCCATGCGATGAGAGTGTTATAGTTAGTACTTTACTAAAAATAGGATTCTGTAAAAATCCCAAACCCCAAATTATTGTCTCAGTGTTCTATTATAACGGTTCAGTATTTATTCATGAAAGTTTTTTTCCAAACGTGATTCGTCACCGTTTACATTACTTGAAGAACACAGTGTCGTACAAAGTCCTAGTATATGGCGGGACAAATCGTGTCGTCGTACCTTCACTGGAAACGCTGTAAATCTTGTGAAGTTAATACAACGAATGGTGTGCCCCCACCTTACATTCCCAACCTGATACAGCCCTTTGTTACAGATTGTGGAAACCAGTACTCCAGTGAGGCGGGCACCCTGCAGTCTGACAACTACCCCCAGCCTTACCCTCGGAACGTCCACTGTCTCTATATCATCCGTCCCACCAACACCGGCCAGCTGTACAAGTTGGAGTTCTCGGACTTCAAGACAGAGTCCTGCTGTGATATTGTACATGTAGGTACCACACTGACTTCAAGACAGAGCCCTGTTGTGACATCGTACATGTAGGTACCACACTGACTTCAAGACAGAGCCCTGTTGTGACATTGTACATGTAGGTACCACACTGACTTCAAGACAGAGCCCTGTTGTGACATTGTACATGTAGGTACCACAGTGACTTCAAGACAGAGTCCTGCTGTGACATTGTACATGTAGGTACCACACTGACTTCAAGACAGAGACCTGCTGTGACATTGTACATGTAGGTACCACAGTGACTTCAAGACAGAGCCCTGTTGTGACATTGTACATGTAGGTACCACACTGACTTCAAGACAGAGTCCTGCTGTGACATTGTACATGTAGGTACCACAGTGACTTCAAGACAGAGCCCTGTTGTGACATCGTACATGTAGGTACCACACTGACTTCAAGACAGAGCCCTGTTGTGACATTGTACATGTAGGTACCACACTGACTTCAAGACAGAGTTCTGCTGTGACATTGTACATGTAGGTACCTCACTGACTTCAAGACAGTGGCCTGATGTGACATTGTACATGTAGGTACCACACTGACTTCAAGACAGAGTCCTGCTGTGACATTGTACATGTAGGTACCACAGTGACTTCAAGACAGAGCCCTGTTGTGACATCGTACATGTTGTGATGTAGTAGGTACCACATTGACTTCAAGACAGAGCCCTGTTGTGACATTGTACATATAGGTACCACACTGACTTCAAGACAGAGTCCTGCTGTGTCGTTGTTCATACCCAGGTACCACACTGACTTCAAGACAGAGCCCTGTTGTGACATTGTACATATAGGTACCACTGACGTTTTTGTATGTAAATGTGTTAATTTGATCATTGTGGGATCATTCCTATAAAAACATCTATACTGTTTTCTAGGTCGCTACACTCAACAGTTCCTCCAGCATCCCAGTCGGTGGCTCCACCTACAGCGGCAGCAGCAAACCCCCCATCCTCCTCGGCAAGGCCTTTGTCGTAAGCTTCGATACCGACGGCTCCAACAACATGGGCGGTTTCCAAGCCACGTGGAGCCGTGAGTACTTCAACGTACAAATTAGACATACCGAGGGAAGTAGAAAACTTCGTTATTGGTTTTGGGTCTGGATCAGATTGTTCTGTGATTGGTTTAATGAGCAATCTTCCGAGGCGATAAAACTGGGGTCGTGAGGTAGCCTTGTGGTTCAAGCATTCGCTCGTCACGCCGAAGACCCGGGTTCGATTCCCCACACGGGTACAATGCGTGAAGCCAATTTCTGGTGTATCCCTGCCGTGATTTTGCTGGAATGTTTCTTAACGCGGCGAAAACTACACTCACTCACCACTCCACCACTCCCTCACTCACTCCACTCACTCACTCACTCACTCACTCACTCACTCACTCACTCTCTCACTCCACTCACTCACTCACTCACTCACTCACTCACTCACTCACTCACTCACTCACTCACTCACTCACTCACTCACTCACTCCACTCACCCACCCACCCACCCACCCCACCCACCCACCCACCCACCCCACCCACCCACCCACTCACTCACTCACTCACTCACTCACTCACTCACTCCGCTCCTCACTCACTCCTCACTCACCTCACTCCTCACTCACTCCAAAGATTGAGTTGATATTTTCTTGGACTGTCTGTTCTGTAAAACCCATTTAAAAGTTATCAGCCCTAATGTCTGGCTGGGTTTTTGGCTTATTTCAGATACTGCAAATGGCGATGTCTCGCTGTCTCAGGGGCGTTGAGTGTGATGTCCTTAAACTGATAGTATACATTCCCATCTGACTGGTTTATTTATTACACGTACAAATAATTAAACAACTCGAATAAACGAGCTTATATACATCCTTATAAAGTGCCTTATGACACAGACCCGTGAAGAACAGGGTTAGAGCTGATCTTCAGTAACCCATGCTTGCAAGAGGCGACTAACGGGATCGGGTGGTCAGACTCTCTGACTTGGTCTACACATGCCATCATATCCAAATTGCGTAGATCGAAGCTGATGCTCTTGATCACTTGATTGTGTGGTCCGATTATACTCGATTATATACAAACTGTTTGGAATATTGCTGAGTGGGGCACTAAAAAACCAACCAACTACCCCTAGGGCACGACGCTTAATTATCTTTACAAGCAGCAACATCCAGTATATCCTTCCGTTAACTCTATGCACACCTGCCTGAGATATAATGTCAGGTATGAAATGCCGTTGTTATACAATCTGTACTGTACACTATATAATAGCTGTGAACATTATGCAAACGTATGTTGGCGGCACTGTCAAGGTCACTTTGTCATCTACAGCGGCGTTGGTGCAGGATGTCGTCAACATGTCGTGTGACGCGGGGACTTTCAATATCCAGATTGACCTCACCTTCCTGAAGCGACTCTACCCAGCTTCCTCAGAGAGAACCATCGCTCTGGCTGATTCCTCCTGTACCGGCACCATTATCAACGACAACATCGTCATAAAAACAGACGCCGATTCCTGCGGGACAATTGTCAAGGTAGGTGTGTGGCGACATAACCCAAAGTGACGTCATCCTTTTGTTTTCACAGTGTCTTGTTTTCGTAGAATAACCCCTTAGCAGGGACGTAAATAGAATATACTTCATGAAATATATGTTACGTCCACTGCTCAAGGCTGGGAAATGTTGATGATTAAAGAGCCATTAAATACTGTTTTGAAATACTGCAGTTTTTCAGTGGGCCACAAACTACCCCGTTTGAGGGTTTATTTTCTATGTCGCTTTTCATTCTTAACCAAACAATTGTGTGTTGCTCTGAAAGTTAAATAAGAAAGAAACAAAAGCAAAAAAAACCCAAAAAACAATTATATTCAATCGATCTTGTAGTAAAATCCAACGATTATAGTGGAAAGATCATTGACTTATGTATGTCCGTGCGTACGTGCATGCGTTCATGTGTGTGCGTGTGTGTGTGTGCGTGCGTGTGTATGTCGCTCGGGCGATGAAAAAGGAAGTGTAAGAGGGACAAAGAAAGACGACCTGATGCACAGTGAGTGAGACAATCAGAATTAGAAGGGACAGTAGAACAAGAGTAATGGGATGAGGGTTCTTGTTCCCTCGTCACGTCGAAGATCCGAGTTTGACTCCCTCTCATACGTTGCTGTTAGCAATATCCCAGACATATCCCGGCGGTGAACACCAAGAAAACACTTCACGTGTTGCATCACGTAGGTAAAGGTACCAGGGCATTCGGCGTCATGAGCGAATAGTAATAGTAATAGTAATAGTAATAATCTGCTTATGTGGCGCTCATATGCAGGCGCATTGCCTGCTCACGACGCTACGTACATGACTATCTCCGGTCATAGGACACTATCGTACTTTGCGATACCTTTTCAACTCCCTGAGGACCATACAGCCATGCTGCCTGTTAGGCGCAATGAACTACACACTCACATTGCTAGCCCATCCTCACGGGTACCCATTTTTCAGCTGGGTGAACTGAGACAATGTGGATCTAAGTATCTTGTCCAAGGATACTACGCAAATGTGCCCATATCGGGACCCGAACCTAGGTGCCTCCACCGGGGATCGAACCCGGGCCTTCAGGGAGACGCCTTACCACTGCACAATTGCGCTCCACAATACTTTCCCCAGTACCCCACCACACCACCCCTTTAATATCCAAATTACTGTAGCTCAGTGTTGTATCTTTAACAGACAGAGACAGACAGACACGTCTACACCAACTTCCTCGTGGACAGAATATTCGCAACCGAGTCAAACAACATCGTCAGAGGTGAGAGATGGAAGATACCTATCACGTGCTCCGTGCCTCGTTCTGAATCCTTCTCCATCCACTACCATCCATACCCGGATGTAGGCACGCGAAGACGATCCGAAGTGGAACGCATGAGCAGGGAAGTCAAAGGTCATATCCGGGTACAGCAGAATTTCCCGACAAGCATCAGTGTTTTCGAAGACCAGGCGATGACTATCAGACAGTTCACAGCTCCA
The DNA here is from genome assembly GCF_003918875.1 of Haliotis rubra. Lineage (NCBI taxonomy): Eukaryota > Metazoa > Mollusca > Gastropoda > Lepetellida > Haliotidae > Haliotis > Haliotis rubra. The sequence continues at coordinate 54,711 of NW_025766051.1, read as the reverse complement.
CAGAAGAGACTCGGGGAGGATCTCTTTTTCAGGTAAACAGGGGGCAATAAAACGACGAGATTATTGTCAGTGTATGAAATAAGCCAAAAACCCAGTCAGACATCAGGGCTAGTAACTTCAAAATGTTACCAGCCCAAATTGAATTGAACCAGGCCAGACAATCCAAAGAAAAAGCTAATTGTTTTGTTACAATGAATAATTCAATGAACCGGAGACATGTATTTACTGCCTTAGCAGTCTTTTTCAGAGAAATCCGACTCCGCGCGTCGATAGGTGTCGCTGTTTTAGTGATAATATGTCAACGCAGTGCTTTGAGCTTGCGATACGATAGTTCAATATTTAAGCAGTAATTGTCAAGTCTAAATGTAACGCTCAATTTGAAAAATAGACTTTAAGATCAGATGTACTTTTAACAACTTTTCTAAAAAAATTGCCAGACCATCAGGCTGGTTTGTTGTAAATTTAGACTGTCCGTCAGAAATCTAGCCCGATCCGAACCGTCGGACGGGCCTTGTTTCATACACTGTATTTGTGTTTTATCATAATATATACTGCTTAGGATATACACGTTCTCTATTGACGTCGGGGCGGTGGGCTAGCCTAATGGTTAAGTCGTTCGCTCGTCACGCAGTCACCCAGGGGTATGCTTCTGACTGACTGACTGACTGAGTATGGTTTTACTCCACTTTTAGCAATATTCCCGCAATATCACGGCGGGAGACACCGGAAATGGGCTTCACACATTGTACCCATGTGGGAGATCGAACCCGGGTCTTCGGCGTGACGAGCCAACGTTTTAACCACTAGGCTACCCCAGCGCCCCGATATGCTGCTTGGTCTTTGAGGAAACGATGACACGTATCAACCACTTCAGCGGACACGGTAAGGGGGCCTAGTGTTCCGGGCGTTCACTCGTCGCGCCGAAGTCCCGGGTTCGGTTCCTCACATGGTATAATGTGTGAAGATAATGTCTGGGACCCCCGCCGTAATATAGCTGGAATGTTACTAAAAACGGCGTAAAACAATACTCACTCACAAAGTCAGCCAGCGTGACCAGCTGACCAACACAAGATGGGATGCTGGTAAATGCCGAATCGTGTTTGTTATGCAGATTCTTGGTGACTAGTATCTGTTGTGTGACCATGTATAGCCATCCATTCAATAAGATACATGATGTCTTGCCAGCAATTCGGTAGGATGTCCAATGTATAGCCATCAATTCGATGGAAGTCCTGATACATAGTAATCAGTTCGCTAGTATACATGATATATAGGTGACATATATGATATACAGAAAATACTACACGATGTCCCGTGGAGTACCATGTTTATGAAACGAGTGAATGGTTTGGTATCTAAGCGAAAGCTCCGGGTTCGAATTGGTCCTCAGTAACCCATGCTTGTCGTAAGAGGCAACTAACGGGATCGAGTGGTCAGGCTCGCTGGCTTGGTTGACACATGCCATCGTATCCCAATTGCGTAGATCACTGGTCATCCTGTTGATCACTGGATTGTCTGGTCCAGACTCAATTATTTACAGACCGCCGCCATATAGCTGGAATATTGCTGAGTGCGGTGCAAAGCTAAACTCACTCACTCTCTCTATAGAGTACATGATATATGGCCAGTTTATTCGGTGGTATTCACGATACAGTGATTTTTCCGATGATGTGTTCACAATGTCGTGAAGGCACTGACGTCATAAGGTAATGTGTTTGTCATGTTATTGTGTAACACATGTTATATGAACGATTGCACCTACTTAGTTCAGTTCACGGTGTATGCATCGACGGCTGAGTGGGCTTAATCGCTGTGCCTGCCTCTAAGGTTCCAATCGGACTTGAATCTGTACTTTACTGAGAGCTGTTTTATATTTCACCTCTTTCTAAATGTCAGTTTGTATTCATGCCACAGTACAACCACTGTCATGATAACCTGCAACATCTGTCCTGCCAAAGTGCAGCCATTGCCATGGTAACCTCTTGTGTGTGTCATGTCTAAATACAACCACTGTGTGACATAACCGATGTCATTTTATCAGAATACAACCATTATGATGATAACCTGATGCATGTCATGTCAAAATACAACCACTGTCATGATAACCCTGATGCAGCCTGTCATGTCAGAATACAACCATTACATGTTAACCTGATGCGTGTCATGTCGAAACCATCATCCGCGTCATGATTAACCTGCGTGTCATGTCAGAATACAACCATTGTCCATTGTCATGATAACCTGATGCGTGTCATGTCAGAATACAACCATTGTCCATTGTCATGATAACCTGATGCGTGTCATGTCAGAATACAACCATTATAATGATAACCTGATGCGTGTCATCAGAATACAACTCTGCCATGATAACCTTATGCGCTGTCATGTCAGAATACAACCATTGTCCTTTTGTCATGATAACCTTGCGTCTGCGTCAGAATAATAAACAGATGCGTGTCATGTCAGAATACAACCATTGTCCATCTTCATGATAACCTATGATAACCTGATGTGTGTGATGTGTCAGAATACAACCATTGTCCATTGTCATGATAACCTTGCGTGCGTGTCATGTCATTGTCATACAACCATGCGTGTCATGATAACCATTATGCGTGTCGTGTCAGAATACAACTGATAACCTTGTCATGTCAGAAACAACCATTGTCCATTGTCATGTTAACCTGATGCGTGTCAGATAACGCTACAACCAATAAACCATTATAATGATAACCATTATGTCATGATAACCTTACCTGGTATCTGTGTCATGTCAAACTAGAATACAACCACTGTCATGATAACCTGATAACCTTGTGTCATGTCAGAATACAACCACTGTCATGATAACCTGATGCGTACAACCATTGTCCATTGATAACCTGATGCGTGTCATGAGAATACAACCACTGTCATGATAACCTTATGGTAACCTGATTGTCGTGTGTGTCATGTCAGAATACACAATTGTCCACTGTCATGATAACCTTATGCGATGTGTCTGTCATGTCAGGAATACAACCATTGTCCATGATAACCTGATACCCGTGTCATGTCAGAATACAACCACTGTCATGATAACCTTATGCGTGTCATGTCAGAATACAACCACTTGTCATGATAACCTGATGCGTGTCATGTCAGAATACAACCACTGTCATGATAACCTGATGCGAGTAACCTTATGCGTCAGAATGTCATGTCAGAATACAATTACTGTTGTCATGATAACCTGATGCACCAGAATACAAATCCATTATGTCATGTCAGAATACAACACTGCCATGATAACTTATCATGATAACCCGATGTCATGTTAACTGTCATGTCAGAATACAACCATTGTCCATTGTCATGATAACCTGATGCCCGTGTCATGTCAGAATACAACCACTGATCATGATAACCGTGTCTGACACCACTGCCGTGATCATGTCAGAATACAACCACTGTCATGATAACCTTTGTGCTGTCATGTCAGAATACAATTACTGCGATCATGATAACCTGATATCTGTGTCATGTCTCATGAATGAATACAACCACTGTCATGATAACCTGATATGCGTGTCATGTCAGGAATACAACCACTGTCATGATAACCTGATGCTGTGTCATGTCAGAATACAACCACTGTCATGATAACCTGATATGTTGTGTCATAATCAGAATACAACCACTGTCGTGATAACCTGATGCTGTGTCATGTCAGAATACAACCATTGTCCATCATGATAACCTGATGCGTGTCATGTCAGAATACAACCATTGTCATGATAACCTGATATGTCATGTCAGTCATGTCAGGTCAGAATACAACCAATGTCATGTTAACCACTGTCATGATAACCTGACAACCATTGTCCATTGATAACCTTATGCGTCTCATGTCAGAATACAACCATTATAATGATAACACTGTCATGATAACCCGATGTGTCTGTCATGTCAGAATACAATTACTGTCATGATAACCTGATATCCGTGTCATGTCAGAATACAACCACTGTCATGATAACCTGATGCCGTGTCATGTCAGAATACAACCACTGTCATGATAACCTGATGCTGTGTCATGTCAGAATACAACCACTGTCATGATAACCTGATGCGTGTGTCATAATCAGGAATACAACCACTGTCATGATAACCTGATATCTGTGTCATGTCAGAATACAACCACTGTCATGATAACCTGATACCCGTGACATGTCAGAATACAAACACTGTCATGATAACCTGATATCTGTGTCATGTCAGAATACAACCACTGTCATGATAACCTGATATCTGTGTCATGTCAGAATACAATCACTGTGATGATAACCTGATGCTGTGCCATGTCAGATATTTGTTTTATTTTGCCAGGGTACAGCTGGATCAGGCTGACTCGGACTTGAAGCTGGTGGTGACGTCATGCTTTGCTCTACCGACATATCTTGAGACAACAAGCAGCACTAAGTACATCCTCGCTCAGGAAGGGTTAGTACACACCTGTATCATTGTAGCCGTCAATTTGTATGATTGAAATTATGAATTAACAGAGGAAAGTATTTTTATGAACGTGTATTAATGTACCGCTGTACAACTGAAGCGGTATATGATATCTTGGGGAATTTGTTATTGCTGTATAATAGTTACTATGTATTATTGTAGCTATGTATGAGAGTGTTGGTGTATTATTGTAGGGGCGTATTTTGCGAAGTGTGTCGTTTTAACATTGTTGCAGTGCATTAATGTATTAGTGTATATTGTATTTATCATTGTATGGAATTGCAGCAGTGTTTTGTTTCAGAGATACAATATTGTAGTAATTTGTTACAGAGATCATTGCAGCAGTAATTTGTTACAGAGATTGCAGTAGCAGTATTTTGTTTCACATTAGTGGCAGTATTTTGTTTTCAGAGATATGTTATTGTAGCAGTACATTATTGTAGCTGTTTCAGAGGTACATTATTGCAGCAGTATTTTATTGCAGATTATTATGCAAAGCAGTATTTTGTTACATATGCATTAGTATTATTCTGTTTCAGAGATACATTATAATGGCAGTTCATTTTGGCGGAATCACATTATTGTACCAGTTTATAAATGCATCCCTTTATCGATGATGCCGTATGTTCCAGCTGCGCAGTAGACAGTGGTACCCACATCCTCAGGACAACCAATCACCACACAGACTTTCAGATGAAGGTGTTCAAATTCGCTGGGAACTACAACACGGTGTACATCACATGTGACGTCAGAGTCTGTCCAGTCACGGATAACTCTCCCTCCTGCCAACAGACCTGCACATCGCCCGGGAAGAGAAGCAGTGAAAGAAACACAGGGACAAACAGAGTTAGGTTTGGTCCTGTCATAGTAGAGGACCTACCTGTCAGCTGAGACTGTTGTCAACGTGTGTAGTGGTTACAGGCCCACGTGCCTTTGCGAGGATTAAAGATATAAAAAATATATTTTGAGATGACCCCCAACTCGAAATGCTCCACAGTACAATAAATCATGATTGTATTGTTCTGTGAGGCATTTCGTGTCTGGGGTCTTCATGATTTAATGCACTGTGAAGCATTTCGAGTCGGGGTTCATATCATAAAAAAGTTGTTTTGTTTTTTAAAACAATCTTTAGATGACCTCCCAAAATGACTCACGAGGATTGTATTTTACTGTAAAGCATTTCCGTCGGGGATAAACAAAAGGATTGCGTACACAACGTTTGCTAATAAACAAGGGTTTGTATACACAACGTTTGCTAGTATTGAGGCGTATGCCTGAAATCTTCCACAGTTTTTACTTTGTTCCACATCATTTACTACTGTTATTGTCTGCCGTGAAGTCGGAATGTTGTGATAGCTTGGGATTGTGGCCTACTCCATACAGATAAGATAAGATAATATTTTATTTGAGTGTCACATGATATACATTACTAAAAAAAGTGTCACACAGAAAAAAACGGTTAAAAAGTATACCATCCGGCCATAAGGCTTACGAGACACTATCACAGATAGATATCATAAATAAAATCGTAAATAACGATAAGACACATGTATGCTTATGCATCACTGAGGTGCTGTGCATGCTCTATCTCTATGACATCGGCAACATGGCAGCCCACCCCACCCACCCTCTCTCCTGACACGCACTTGGCCGTGATCACTGCGGTGGGGAGGGGGAGGAAGGAGAGTGAGAGAAGGAAGGCGGTGGTTGCGGGCGGGTCCCAAGGTGAGCCGCCACGGTACCAATGACACAGAGCCAGAACATACATTTGATGCTGGAAATAGGTTAGTAATTGAGAAAAGTATGTATATTGCATAGTGGAGTTTCCTCCATTTATGAAAAGCAGTTACAACTACGGCTAAGGTTTTATTAAGATTATCATTTTGCATCTTTGTGTATTTTACTGCAGATGCTGGTATCAGTTGAGGCAGCCAACTTGAACAATTCGTAGCGTAAATCGGAATAAAATTCACACTCAGTCAAACAATGTATCTCATCTTCCAACGCAATGGCTGTGACAAAGCTTACCTACACCCAGATGGAGTGGGGACGCGAATATCTCCCAACTTCTATCTCCAAAGGGAGAGAACTGCAACGTAATTTGGCCAACGATGCTTCTGTGTTGCCTATCAAAAATAACCGCTTGAACATAACACGATGTATAAAGAGGGCTTGGAAACGTCTAAACGTTTTCTCAGCCTATTTCCATTAATGTGACCAGTGTCATCACAGACATCGCGTTACCATTTTTCTGAGCCCAGTATAGTCAGTTTACTTTCAATTAGTCACGTAATGAATAGTTGAATAAATATAATATACTCTAATCTGTTTGGCCAATCAGAGGTCTGAAATCGCAATGACAAACGCTGAAGCAGCGCATTTGGTGCCGTGTGCCAAAGCGCACGTAAAATCTCAAAATAATCAGCAGCAGCCGCACTGAGTGGTTAAATGTGGACACAGTACGTGGACACAGGCGGCGTATAGAGCATTTAGAATCTATTGACAGTATGAATTACAGAATTAGTGCCAGTCCCAGAACATTGATGGACCTAATGTTTTAGGTGTAAATATTGTAAGATTTCCACAGTACTGAATAAGAGTGAGTGAGTGATATATTTGGGTTTAACGCTTCAACGATTGTCCTATCTGTGTAACAAAAAAACAAAATAATTCAGAGAGATGGTGCGAAGGCCATTTTCTGGTGTCCCCGCCGTGATATTGCTGGAATATTGCTAAAAGATGCGTAAAACAAAACTCACTCACACATTCAAAGAGATGATACCCAATTAAAATAGGCATCTATAGTTATTCCTAGTAAAAAAAACGTGGTATGAATCAAAATAGGTATTATAGCAATTCAGACAGATATTTCTTAAAAGAAAGATTAATAAAATCACTGTAATGTGACTTTACCATGCGAAACTATTTGTAATATAACGTAATTGTTAATTGTACATACCAAGTTGAAAAGGATGGATCATTTCTAAACTAAAATGCACATTTGCTTGGTACTAACCTGTAGTGACATCTTTTGTGACCTAAACAAAGCATATATTCAGGAATGACTGTACTCTCTTATTCTATCTTTGTACCGTGTTACTTCCAGAAAACAAGGTATTATCAAATATGTTTCTAAGATAGAAAGGGGGAGAGACAAAACATGGTCACATGTTATTCCCTAGTCCGGTGGATAGAGTGCCTGCCAGTAGAGAAGAAGGTCGGAGGTTCGATTCCAAGGCTGCTTCAAACCAGAAGTCGTTGCCCTCCCGCTGTGGGAGGCGCTCGGGATTTACAGATTGTAAAACGTGCATTTATTAGCACAATGCTAGTATGGTGTGTCTGTCTGAAGCTGCAGCACCACAATACCAACATCAGTCGGACGAGTATACGCAGTCAGTCACACACGCACGCACGTACATACGCGCGCACACACATACACACGGGCGCAAAACACAATTCACACACACACTCTCTCTCTCTCACACACACACACACACACGCACACCAACACCCAAGTCCACACATATATTATGTAAACACACAAAGACTCACAACTCTCACAATACAAAAGCACACACAGTTATACAAACACACACGTACACTCACTCACACTCAAACACAATTCAGCAGACATGAGTATTTGAATGGAAGTTGTAGCAATCTTGGACGCGACGTGAGCCTCCATTTTACTTCACCTCTTGTTATTATATACTCATGCCAATAATGGTTGTCACCCCCCTCCCCACCCCCACCCCATACCCCCTCTCTAATTAAAAAAAATGACGGGGGTGACAACCATTATTGACATGAGTATAGAATCTTGACATTGCTATTTTTCATCACTTTGTAACGGTAAATATCAGACCCCTCCTTACAGTACCACGAACAGGACTCGCTTAGTAGTAGACGTTTGTTTGCGCGAGGAACCTTGTAAAGAATCCCTGAACACCGTGTGAAGTCCGTGTTTTAACGAAATTCTGTTTATTGATGGAGCAAAAATGAAAATGAAAATTACACAAAAACAAAACAAAAAAAATGGCGAAGAATGTTATCTATACAAAGAGCACATACAACTTTAGCCGGACATTTTAAACTCCACACCTACTGTAGCTTTTAGCATGTATAATTATCATTATTTAGCACACAAAACACAACTAAATGATAAAACACAACAACCCAAAACCAATTAAACAAAATATACAAAAATATGATTATACACCTGTACACAAGGGAGATAATCAGTGTTAGAATGTTTCGTCCCTAGTAACAAGAAGAGATAAATCAGTATGAACATTACACAGTATCAACAAAGATTCCTCTTATTCACAGTATAGTCGGTTATTTTCAAATTATGAAGTCTTTCATAAATACAAATAACGCTATGATTACTTGGGTTAAAGGCACTATATCACACCATATTTCCCTAAAAATATATAATGCATACCTCCCCATAATAGTATCACCCTTCATGGAAGTTACCATATAGAATTTATGGACACTCGAGCCCTCTACCGGCGGAACATGATTTCAAGGGTTATGTTCCTTGAAGTGCTCTTTATGAATGACATGTGATTGAAACCAGTTCGACTAACACCGACAACACTGCGTGCGACAGTTGTTTACATTCCATATATGGAAAGTGTTCTCTGTTTGCTTCGAAATTTCAATTATCGTTTTCAGCCAAGTCGTAAGGGATAAAAGTCTTTTGTTGCATGAATAGGAAGCTAAAGTGAGTACATGTGCCCCAATTAATATGGGCCAAAATATTGCGGAAATGTTTGACATTGTGCCTCTAATTACATTATTACGATAAAGGCTAACACTGAGACATGCAACGTGACTTCAACTATGTGAACTAATACAAATACACCCATAAAACACCAAGTAAGTGAAACACATTCACATAGTACAAATAATTAGAATGTGGACTGTTTACACTCAAAGGAGAGCGAACCCTGGGCACGGTGTTTTCATGTGATTCCGTTTTGTTGTGGGGTGCTTGTGACCTGATGATAACAGTTTGGAGATTTTACGTGCGGGTCCCGATAACACGCGTCTTTTGCGCGCGGACTTGCAACTGTTATTTATTATTATTGGTTATTTATATAGTGCACATATCCACGCACTAGTGCATGCTCAAGGCGCTGGTATTTTTCCCCCTCGATCATTGGATGTCAATCTCAACGGCACATCTTATTATCAGTCTCAGCTCCCTGGAGAGTATACAACTCTTGCTGCCACAAGGCGCACCGAGTTAGTGCGGCTTTCCCATCGTTACGAGGTACCCATTCACAGCTGGATGGACTGGGACACATAGTCACATTACTTTGTCCACGTTAACTGCACGTTGCTGTACCAGCAACTTTTTTTGCACGTATTCATGTGGCCACCATCTGGTCATATACCAACGGATTCGTGAGTTCTTTTAAGTACACAGGGTTGTGAGTTGTACACTAGGGGTTGTGACAACACTGAAAGAGTCTGCACACAAAGTTGACTCCAAGGTTTTTACACCCGGTCACAGGTGGGCTCGATCCGGGACCTCATGCTCGCTGGATCACTATCCTGGCACCATAGCCAGCTCACCCACCACGCCCCCGAGGTTGCCGTTAGTTTGTTGTTTAACGCTGTACTCAGCAATATTCATCTATATTACAACGGTCTGTAAATAATCGAATCTTCACCAGACAGTTCCGTGATCAGCATTATGAGTACCAATCTACTCATTTGGTGAGTGAGTGAGTGAGTTTAGTAATACGCCACACTCAGCAATATTCCAGCTATATGGCGGTGGTTTGTAAATAATCGAGTCTGGACCAGATAATCCAGTGATCAACAGCATGAGCTTCGATCCGCGCAATTTGGAACCGATGACATGTGTCAACCAAGTCAGCGTGCCTGACCACCCGACCCCGTTAGTCGCCTCTTACGACAAGAATGGGTTGCTGAATGTACATTCTAACCCGGACCTTCACCGGTTACTCATTTGGGAACCGATGACATGAGTCAACCAAGTCAGCGAGCCAGCCTGACCACCCGGTCCCATTACTCGCCTTTTACGACAAGCATGGATTGCTGACGACCAATTCTGACTCGAATATCTACGGGTGATATTGCAGATTGTAATGATAAACAAACAAGAAAACAAACAAGAACATGTGTTCAGGTTGGACAATATGTGGATATGTTCTTGACTTTACAGTTGTCATCTTGTCAAAAATATGACGCACTTTGAAATCTTTAGACAAACACCAAACGTAATTATCTGTCTCACGGATTCAGGTGGTGGTTAAAAGGCAAAGTAAACAGTGATGAAAATTATATGTTTGAAACACCCAAAAACAATGATACTATATTCTATCGTTTAACCTTTGCTTGTTGTTAAGTTAGGCTACCATGGAAGCTTCTCCATCAGCCATCCCCAAAAACGCTGCAAGTAACTTTTGTCGCCATCTTCAATCTTTTCTCGTATCTGTTTACGAGCCTCTTCAAGTCGCAGCTCCTCTTTCCTACTCTCAAAATCTTCTTTCATCTGTTTCTGCTGAAGATCTATCCGTCTCTGAAGTTCTCTTCTCCTGTTTTCCAACGCTTCATCTTGTTCTGCCTGTCGTTTCTTTTCTTCATCCAGACGTCTCTTTTCCTCTTCTTCCTTTTGTCTCAGTTCTACGGCTTCAAGTTGTCTTCTCAACTGATCTGCTTCGTCCCTTTCTCTACGTTCTTTTTCAAATTGTTTCACCAATTCTTGCATTTGAATACGCTGTCTTTTTAACTCTTCTTCCAAGTCAGCGGCTTCTTTTTTCAGTTCCTCCTCGAGTAGCTTCTGCCTCTTTTCTTCAAGTTTTTCGATCTTCTCAGCTTCCCGCAGATCAGCTTCACATCTCTCGTACATTTCATTTGTGTAGCATTTGCCTCCATTTCTGTCAACCATGCTTGTTACCTTGTAAATTAATTCTTTGGTAAATTTGTCCTTTTCTCTAACCGTCCCTTTGTTGTTGACAGCAATATAACGAAGACTTGAATCAAACAGAAACTGTTTCAGTCTCTCTGGAATATGTCCAAGATAGTTGTCAAGGGTGTCACTGGCCTCGTCCAAGTCATCCTTCCCAGTAAATACAACAATGATGAATCTTTTAGCTTCTTTTCCAAAGCACTTCAGGAATGTTTCCAGTGCATTTTTGTCTTCTTCGGTGAATCTTCCTATTCTCACAATGAAAAGAATGGCGTGTATTCCAGGAGATGACATACCCACACATTTCATGACCTCGTTCTGGATGTCTTCTGGTGATCTGCTTGTGTCACCAAAACCCGGGGCATCAACAAGTTGCAAGTCGTACCCAAAACGTTTGAAGGAATGCTGTTTACATTTCTTTGTAACAGACATTGCCCACGCTAATGCTTGGAATATCTGTGCCCCCTTTCCGGCTCCACATATTGTATTTCCTGTGGCACTTTTACCTACTCCAGTCTTTCCAACAAGTACCATTCGAACTTCCCTCTCCAGAAAACCGGAACCTTTTCCTGTGAAGGAGAATAGCGGTCCTAAGACACTCTACTTAACAGAACATTAATTACATCAGTTGACAGCAAATTGAACTCCTTGATAAGAACTATTTCTAAGCGTTATTTTCAAGGCACTCATTATAGTGGACCTATTTCAGACTTTTATAGCCAGATTATTCATTGGGAACGTGTGTGTGTCATTGCAAAAAGAGAACCAATTGCAAAATATTTGTATCAGTGTGTCTGTTTTTTGTTCAGTATGGTAGGTTTGTTGTTTAACGCCGCACTCAGCAATATTCCAGCCACATGGCGGCAGTCAGTAAGTAATCATAATCGAGACCATCATGTGATCAACAGCATGAACATCGATGCAATAAAACGTGTCAACCAAGTGAGCAGGCCTGAGCAATGGATGCCGTTAGTCACCTCTTACGACAAGCATGGGTTGCTCAAGACGAATTCTGACCCGGATCTTCATGAGTGTCAAAACAGTATGAGGGTCCTGATCTCAACAGTAGTACATGATCTCGAAGCTCGCTAATTCCTGACTGCTTGACGAACTAATGATCAAAATGATAAATGATAAATGTAATTGTACATAAAACGAAAACAGGTTTGAACCCAAGCAAAAACATTCACCAAAATGCAACATGGTCCCGGTAACAGTGAAGCTGTCCGAAAACTTCGAACGAATCGATGTTGGACAGAGCAAGCATCAAAACACCACCACGAATATTCCAAACTTTGCCCAAGTACAACGAGACAGGACGATCGGTATGGCCAATATGGGGACTTCACAACGTCAGCTGGCAAGGACTGTATCCTGACCACCATCAGCAAATTGATAAACTGCTGCCAGCAAACAGACCATAGCTAAGATAGGGAAGACCAAGAGTCACGACACCAGTCGAAGACCGGTAACACCGGCAGATTCACCTCCGGAACAGATTCGTTACCTAGATTGCACGAGGACACGCTCTCAGCAGGTGAGCAGTCCTTTGACGTCTTGGTGTGGATGGTATACGAGCCTACCGCCCCTTCCCTGGAAGGCCCCTGACCCGTCTACACCGTCAACGCAGACTGCAATGGGCACAAACTGTACGTCGGTGGCAAAGACGTGACTTAAAGTACTCTTCACAGCTGGTTCAGTACAATGGCAGAGTTCGGGTTCTACAGGAGAGCGACTGGCGCCAAAAATTTCATCCATTCGATGGTGGAGGCGTCATGGACTCATTTTGTGCCCAGAGAATAATAAGACTGCTTATCATCCAAGGACGTTGCCCAGCGGGATGAAGTGTTGATACCTCTTTTTAGTGCCCTTTACGCGAGCCAAGAGTCAAGAGGAGTCATTTTGCAGCACGACCACGCAAGGCCTCACAACCCGAACAATCTCTCTTGGACGTACGGAACAGCATTCCTGCTGACGTCATCTGCCGACTGACGACGTCAATAGAGGAGACGTGCTCAGAGTGGTGACATTCGCTATTGATGACGCGTCCCCAGACTCCTGTCTCATTATGCGACTCTTTATGCACTTTTTGAAAAGACTCAGATTTGCATTACGTTTAAGATTGACCAGTTGACTCGTTCCAAATGAATTGTGGCAAATGCAAGACCGGCATTACAATACGTTTTCAGTTAATTTATTGGGAAATGATTCCTATTTGTAAAAGAATTATCATAAAGAAATCACACACGTCTTTGTTTCTATTGTTGGTAAAGTGAAGTTGGGATAACTTTCTTTTGCCCAGTAGTTTAGTTTCAATGCAGCAATATTGTATAACTTAAGCAAACGACTGGATAGGAACATACCTTTGTAGGCCATTGTGAAGGGTGTTGCCATCTGAACAATCTGAAAGGATAAGAAAATGGTATGAACACAACTGTGTATATCATTTCTTTCAGTGGCATTTAGAAGTTGTACATTGATGTCCAAGATATTTTTATGGATTAAACTTTTTTTTTTTTTAATTTCTCTCACAACGTTTCGAGACCATTCCTGATGAAGGGACCTGGAATGGTCTCGAAACGTGAGAGAAATTAAAAAAGAAGTTTAATCCATAAAAATATCTTGGACATGTGTATATCATTGTTCAGTTATCAAATTGTAGACTTTGCCTATGTTTAAAAGCAGAGCGATAACTGTTTACATTTGTAAGTATGGACTTATTCTAGACACATCAAGCCTTGCTTCTCAGTAAATATTATTGACAGTATGATTTGTGGATGCATAGAGCCAACCAGAGAAATGAGTGAGTGAGTGAGTGAGTGAATGAGTATGGTTTTATGTCGCTTTTAGCAACATTCCAACAATATCACGGCGGGGACACCAGAAATGGGCTTCACCCAGGTCATCTGTGTGACGAGTAAACGCCTTAATCACCGCCCATTTAATTCATTCCTTCATTCATTCATTAAATAATTACCCCTACCGCCCCTCCAGTGATAATATATACTTTTCCAAATAGTATACTGTGTAAAAATAAACACACACACACAAAAAAAACAAACCCAAAACACACAAAAAACACTTTGCCATGGCCACAATGTGAAAACATACAGTATTAGGCGTTGAAGACTATTTCCTTTACATAACTTTTAGGCCCGTATCCCATACTGTATTTGCGATACGGTACATATTATCTTATTCAAGCAGGTTGACCTGCTTCGGGAGTTAACGGTTATCTCCCTTGCCCTTATAGTTTCAGAACGATCTACTTCTTCACTGCATCGTGTGTTATTCAGGCAGCTAGCGAGGCATAAGGCACAACTTCAACTGGTATTGTTTTTTTTAGAAATGACGTTGATCGTGCAAACTTCAAGCATGACTAGGCATTAACAGTGAAATGTTGAAAAGGAAACGTTAAGGAATATCATGATAATTTCTTTTATAATAATTTATTTGTGCAAACTTGCTTTTTTGTTGGATTTCCTCATAAGTATTTCCCATTAGACATTCTTCGATGTGTATATCTATACAGTGCACACAGGAATTCTTATCTTAAAGTTACTATGGGACCCTCTATTATCGCGGTAGTTAATGTTGTTGCCATCGGGATTATGAACGGCTACTGACATTTAGCATTATATATATATTTTCAGTTGACTGATGTTTAATCTTCTTTTCTGTCACAAGTAATGTGACACATGGTCGCAACTCGTTTAATACCATTGCGGCAATTCCGATTGCCTCGTTTGACCCGGAAATTGAAGCAACTCTCTATTATCGCGGTATTTCTTTTTTCTTACTATGGCACGCGGTACAAGCAGATGACACTGTGAAACGTTTACTAAGACAAGTAACGAATCTAAATAGTTTGATCATTTAAAAATATTTAGGAATTTCATTCACATTAGTAATATCATCATGTTTCTCACCCAAACATCTGAAGCTTCTATTCATTTGGATACAAGGTAACAATAATGTTATAAAATATTGTTTTTCCGGCTTAAAACGTACCATACAAGTTGCTACCGTGTAAAGAGTGAAGTTGCATAAATACGTCACTTCCTGTTATATTTTTTAGAACGGAAAATACGCAAATGACCTTATAGCTGTCGCAGGATTGCTTTTGATGAAGTAAGTTTTGATTCATGCTAGATGTAATGGCAGTAGGGGTCATACTAGTTTCAAAATGTTCTAGAACTTACTGAAAAGATGAATGCTTTAATATTTCTCCGATTACACATAACATTCCAATGAAATAGATGACTTTTTCAAGAGCGATGAATATATTTTACGTAATTTGCATATGTAAACAGCCGATGCGGGGCGTGGTGTTTCTACTTTCCCGGTGTTTTCGCGTGCGGCGATAATAGAGAGCCCGCGATAACAGAGAGTTATATAACTGTTTTCAATATTTATTTTTAATTAATTTCAAGACACTTTTAGAAGACATATTCACTGAGGCGCCAAACCAGTGGTAAGGTGCATTAATACATGTCATGGAAGGATCAGTTAATGGTTTCGAAAATATGTGGTGTTGAAGTTAAACATCGCGGTTTCATGGTTTCATGAACATGAAAGGAAGTCTCTCGCGTGGTTTCATACGAATGCAGTACCTTTTGCATACCTGTATAATGAGTACATGTTAAGTGAGTTTTGATATAGCTATATATAAATGTGAGGTTATGTCAGTTCAGTCAAAAAGAACACCACAACTTACTAGTGTCAGTTAAACCTTAACGTGTGTGACACTTCATCCAACGATGGCAGGCGTATGAAATTCGTAACTCTGAGCTTGGAACTCCTATATGCCTCCTTGTCTTGGATCGTTACGTACTGTTAAGCTTCCATTTACATTATGTTCAGTAGTGAGTTTAGTTTTACGCCGCTTATAGCAATATTCCAGCAATATCACGGCGGGGAACACCAGAAATGGGTTCCACACATTGTACCATGTCTTAGACGTGACGAGGGGTGGTGGGGTAGCCCAGTGATTAAAGCGTTCGCTCGTCACGAACGAGCTAAAGGCGGCTTAAACCATACTCACTTACTTAGACGTGACGAGCGAGGGATTGAACCATTAAACTTCCCTGCTGTCTCTTATGCGCAATGGAAATGTTCATAGTTTAAGAATATTAGAATAATTCATCGCATGGTTGAATAGTGCAAGGTTAAATGACTGCATTTGATAGGTGGTTAAATATTTAGTTTTCATCTTGTAACAGTAAAGTTATCAGCACTACTCACCAGCTATGTGCGGCGTGTTATCTCGTCCCTCAGGTATGTACTGACACACTTCAGTCACATGACCAGACCAACCAATCATGTACGAAAATACGTCATATGTTTGTTCAGTACAATAGCCACGTGTGTTATGTGACATACAAGCGTAGTCTAGAGTGTTCGCTCGTCACGTCGAAGACCCAGGTTCGATTCCACACATGGGTACCGTGAGTGAACCCCTTATATTTCTGGTGTTTCCCGCCTTGATATTAATGGAATATTCCTAAAGGCGGCGTAAAACTAAACTCACTCACTGTAACACACGATGTCTCCGTCTAAAGACAGGCACAGAAAATATGTTCACTTTTCTACCTCACACCACCAATGTCACCAGTACCACCACAACGACTGCTGGTACTGCCACTTTGTTACTAACAACGTTACTACTGCTACTAATTCTTTTGATGCATATTGACGTTTTGACTCCGGTTATCACAGGAATCGTTAAAGAAAGTCTGAGTTCATGATCTGTAGATTATGACTGCATTAGAAGCTTGACTTGGATTCATCAGAATTCAAAAACTACAGACCTGTGTCTATCGAACGTCCTGGAACATTCTGTTAAGGTCCGTCTGTCTGCACATCTATCTCAGTATGATCTTATGGACAAATTTCAGCCTGCATACAGAAGGGGTCATAGCTATAAATCTGCACTACTCCGTGTTCTCAATGATCTGCAAGTTGCTGTTGATAATGGACAAGTTGGACTACTCGTACCCCTGGACCTGTCTTCAGCGTTTGCCACGATAGACCACGAAAGACTCCTCAGAACACTGGAGACTAACATTGGTGTGACTGGAACCGCCCTCAGCTGGAATGAATCCTACCTGTCCAACCGAACACAATCTGTGATTGTCAGGGCCACACATCAGATCAGACTGTTCTCAGTATGGCGTTCCACAGGGGTCAGTTCTGGGCCCTATTCTATTTACCCTGTATACGTGTGAGCTTGGTCAACTGATTGCTGTCAATGAGGTAGGTCATCACTTGTTGATGACTCTCAGTTGAATCGTCTAAACATGGAGGTCTGCATTGATGACATAAAGCAATGGATGAACACAAATATGCCCAATCTGAATGACAGCAAGACAGAAGCTTTGCTAGTGGGTACTCGTACTAATCGTGCCAAAGTGAAGGAAGCTCAGATATGTGTGGGGGAAGTCTGACATTCAGTTTTCAGACAAAGTCAAGAACCAGGGTTTCCTACTTGACCATGAAACATCAGTCAGACGACAAGGTCCTGTCACTGCCAGCTGCGAAACACCAGGGCTCTCAGACATCTTCCTTCCACAAATGCGGTCCATGCTCTTGTGCGCTCTTGTGTTATAAGGACTACTGCAACAGTATGGCCAACATATCAAATGAGCACCACCAGAGGTTGCAACGTGTTGAAAACACAGCAGCCGAGGATTGTGATGAGGAGCAAGAAATCATTCCACATAACTCCATTTCTAATCCAGCTTCACTGGCTTCCTGTTCAAGCCAGGATTGAATACATGATACCATTCTTAGCTTATCACCATTCTGCTCCTGCCTATCTGTCAAAACTCACAAAACGCAAGGAACCACCATGACAACTTCGATCTGAAGACCTGTGTCTGCTCTGTGTGCCAAACCCAATGCTTAGATGGTTTGGGAAAAGGTCCTTTTCCTTCAATGCAGCAACATTGTGGAATGAACTGCCTGTTCACTTGAAACAAAATGGAAAATCTCTGCACTTTCAAATGGACTTTAAAGACCTACCTGTTTAATCAATTTTAAAACACAACCTAATCTTTCTCCCAGTTACAAACTTTCCATGCGCATATTACATAACATGTAATACATTTGTCACATCAGACCTTAACTCATAATGCTGAGTATTTACTCCAGACACAAGAAATGCGAAATGGGAACCTTTGTCGGGTAATCTGAGTGGTATGATGACAAATAACATGTGTAGGTTTATACCACCAAATACAGGTTACAGCAAAGGGCGTAGTAATCGCTGAATTGCATGCAATGTTAATTGCCTGAAAAAACTTATGGGCCGACACTGTTTGGAGGATACGAACGGAACTTCATTGTTGCATAAGAAATACATATAAGCATTTGATGTGTACTGAAGTTAAAACTGCATATACCTAAGTAAATTTTCATTTGTCATAAATATAATATGTAATAGACATCATATGTTTACATGGCATGATTAAATATCGAGGTAAAAATACACAGAAATAAGATCAACTTGGATCAGTCACTATGCCATCTATGCATTAGAAAATCTGAAAAGCATACACTGCTGGGATACTTCATTGCAATCAGACAGGAACTACCAGGGGTATTCTCAAATAACAGCATCTGATGAGCATCCACCCTTCCTAATGTCCCGCTGTTTGTGTTGAAGAAATTTTGTCAAGGTGGCCAGAAGCCCAGTCCCTGTGTCCGTCACGGTCGAGGGAGCAGATACCGACAAGCTTGCAGTTTGGTTTGGAAATTAGACTGTTGGCGAGAAACATTAATCGCTCTGGATCAGTTCCCCTCTAATTACATGGGGATATATAATGAGAAGAAGCATGAAAGTGTACATGCGACTTCGAAATGGCTAATGCTCAATTTGAACAGAAGTTTATTCCTACACCTCGTTGGTGCACCAGTTTCAACATGGAATGTTAACTGTTAGACAGTTTGCTGATTCAGCGTCTCTTCTTTCTCATCTTTAATATCTTTATAACGTACTTATAGATATGTCCATATAGTCTCCCGTTACCACTCGTGGCTTACTACGCCTTCTATGTTTTTTATGTGTTTTATATTTCAATGTATATATGCTAAGTATCGTTGTCTCTATAATCCAATGTTAATTTGCTAACAGACGGGCATCAACATTTCTGTTAACTCATCCGTTTGGATCAAAGGTCGATAGAGGGGAGTTTCCATGTATATTTTCACGCCGTTATCAAGATAAAAGTTACTACAACCAGGTGAATAGAAGTATGTATGCATAGTGACAAGCAGCAAATTAACAACAGGTAATTCAACAAGTAGCACGTCGTTGGGGCCAACAGGAGAGTAAGATCAACAAGTCGAAATCCACTTCATTCTCCAAGTGATGGAATTCAATCAGCTTGTTTATGCTGAACGTTGTACATCGAAATGCCGCTCTATGCAATAAACGGGAAGTTGTTATCACGTAAGTGGTATGTTTCGTTGTGTATCCCCATACTGTTTACTGCAGTATAAGTGAGATCTGCTTCACTTTGCGAATGACCAATCTTTTGAAGTTGATTTAAGTTCTACTTTAGTAAACTGCTACCTAACTGATTGATCTAGATTAAAACATCTCATTCCAAATTCGTGTTTTCTATTTCAGGTACTAAGAAATACTGAATTTTTACGTATTAGATATACATCTATCGGTACCAGTTTGACGTGTCTGGTCATGAGTTAACTAACATAGTGATTATATATTTTTGACCATTACATGTGTCATTTACACGTCATTTATGCCATGATAGTGTTCTCTGATCCATTTCATCATACAGCATTTATTTCATTCAATGTTTTGAAGCTCATATGAAAACATGAAAAATGTTACTGTTCCAGTTCCTTTTGAAGAGTGAAATTAATTTTGTTCCTCAAGTGTTCCAACCAATATAGTCATTATGGTTACAAACGACCTGATTTTAATACCTATCAAGTTAGATGTTATACACGCGTGCATGCACCCACACCCACACCCACACAAAACATCCGTAATTTGTGAATTCTGTTCGGACGATAAAGAAATATCTAATTTGATCAGAATCAGTATATGAATTATCTTCCCTTACTCTGAGAGAAGCATGGCATTATTCGTTCATTTTTAAATAATTTTATCTGCATAAAAGAAGGTATGATCAAAACTGTGAAACAAACTTTCGTATACTACCATATCACTAACATTGCGATATTGACCATGGAATAAATGTTAAGTTAAGTCTGTTTTCAATGTCATAATATGTGAGGTTCCTCATTCACACATACATACAAACTGACAGCATAACACAAAACAATATGCAACTAACCTAATGTAATACAATACAAGTTTCACTGCCTGTGCATACCACACTGTTGACGAATCTCTCAGGTGTGTTAGAGCGATAATCACACCGCGACATGATTAACCAGCCTACATCTCAGCAGATTTAATTACTTACCTTTTTAATAAGAAATGGAAGATTTATGGATGTCAACTTCTTTATTGTGAATAACACGAAGTTTCGGAGCATATGCGTGCTCCTTCATCGGGTGAAAATCAGGTCACAGTAATGCATTCCACTTCTTAATGCCCATCAAAGATTTAACTTACTTCCAGAGGCTTCTTTAAGAGGCATAAAAACTTGTTAATTAACAAGGCAGTAGGCCTTGTTAATTGGTGACTATTACTTGCCTTGACTCACTCATCAATCAACAAGGGATTAGGTCCCGGGGCGTGCAAATAACAATGATTTACCATCACCCACCAGTTATCTCCCGTTGTGGACATTTCCAAAATTGTAAATCTTTGGAAACATCATCTTTCCAAAATTGGAAATGTCTTGTAAACATGGACTTTTTTTCCAGTGTCCATTGATCAACACCATGAGCATCGATCTGCGCAATTGGGATACGATGACAAGTATCAACCAAGTCAGTGTGTGTCCTACCACCTGATCCCGCCAGTCGCCTCTTATGACAAGCATGGGTTACTGAAGACCAGATATAACCCGGGTCTTCACGGGTTCTCATTTCTGTACAAACGAGTACGCGGTGACTAAGTCGGAATGCACAAACCAACAGTAAAACCAGTTTTAGGGTTTGTACAGTGTAATGTGTTTAACAACTCACAGCATGTTAGGTGGCTCTCACCACTGTCTACATTCAATCTTCTCACAACCACGCCTACAACTTTAAAACGAGAGAACATTTAGCTGTCTTTCCAAACACCGTCTTTACTTATATGGGTTGAGCATGAGTGAATAAAGTTCAGTGTTTATAACAAACTCGCTCCATGTTAAATCATAAAGTGATCATATTGAAATGCATGACAGCGGAACTGCATTTAACGTCAGTGGATTGAAACATGCAGTTAGTAGATGTCGGATGTGTGAACCTTGGCGATAGCATTCATGGAACGTATACATTCCAGCTATATGTCAGCTGTCTGTAAATAATCGAGTCTGGACCAGACAATCCAGTGATCAACAGCATGAGCATCGACCTGCGCATTTGGGATACGATGACATGTGTCAATCAAGTTAGGAAGTCTGACCACCAAATCCCGTCAGTCGCCTCAGCATGGGTTGCTGAAAACCAATTCTGACCTGGATCTTCACGGGTTTCAAAACAGAATGAGTGTTATAATCTCTGCAGGCGTACTTGATCCCGAAGTTCGCTAATCCCTGACTGCTTGACGAACTAATGATCAACTTATAAAGGGAAAGCACGCTGCCTCTTACGACAAGAATGGGTTGCTGAAAACCAATTCACACCCGGATCTTCACGGACATATTAAGTTATAATCAGATGGTTATATAGTACAGTAAAAATACTTTATCTCAAAGTTTGATGTTTCAAAATAAAGGTTGGTCTATGCTTATCTCTTATCGTGGGTTGTACCAGCACATATGTAGTTAAACGGACTTCAACCTGTTCTGCAGCGAATATTCTCACGGTTTCGACTTACGAAAATATACACGAGTAGGTATATTTTACAAAGTTCAGGACACACAATGCATTCCTAAGCCGAACAATAACATTCCTAACCAGAACAATTACATTCCTAAGCCGAACAATATACATTCCTCAGGTGAGAGCCTGAAATATTCAGGCTCGGTTAGGCTCGAGTCACTTTCCACAGGTAAGAGCCTGAAGTATTCAGGCTCGAGACACTTCTGAACGTTAGTTCCATATTAATCTTGTTGTATATACATTTGTTTACCCTGTAATCACATTCAACAATTACTGAGTTATAATGTAGCGAATTAAGGGTTAATAGTCACTCAGATACGCAATCAAGCGACCTTATTTTTACATACAGATTTGAAAGAGATTACAGGTGACGCACATGTTGCAGGTCTTACATAAACGCCGTAGTTGGGCGCAATCTCGCCTGTTTTCATACCAAGCGATAAAATAGGACATCGAGTGCTAACAAACACCGCTCACTGCAGAAGTAGCCATGATTTGTAATATCTTTTGAATCACATTGCGCAGAGAGTAGACCTACACACACACACACACACACATACAGACATGCACGCTTCGTTTGCTATAGTATACAGCTGAACGTTAATTAAGCACCACCAAATTCAAAAGTAAATATTATCAATTAGTGTCAAGTAAAGATAATGAAATTTCACAGTATGCTATATGCCTGTATTGCCCGTGCATCACACGTATCGCAGACATAAACTGCGCAATACAGAAGATGCACGCGCTCGATACACATGCACGGGGTCTGTTACGCAGTGTTCTATAAATAAATATTTCAAAACTGTGACTAATCTATTTCAACTTTAATTCTGTTTTGTTTTCCACATTTGTATACAGATCGTACACTGTTTTGTTTTGCACATATGTATACAGATAGTACACTGTTCATTGACTATAACGAAAACCTATTATTGGTCAGTTCGTCGAAAGCACGACCGCTAATGTCCGAAGTTCTATCAAATATGTTGTAAACTGCTATCGGAGAAACCTCGTGCAGGTTCAGCTCCACGTGTTTCACGCAATGAAATCTTCCGAGAAGTACATTGCGTTTGCACGAATGTTCGTTTGTTTGAAACATAAACGCACGCGAATATTCTATGTTTACAAACACAGTTCTCCTCAACATTCCCCCCTACAAATGATAGATCCAAGTCTATCATTTCAAACGAACATATCAATCACAAAATAGCACATTATATGCAGACATATTTGAAACTTATGCAACTAAAGTTCAGAAAAGTCCACACATTTCCTGAAATACAAAGAAAGTTCATCATCCAGTCCTGGAAATATGAAAATAAGCATGTCTGTTCCAAATCATAACACATCGGTAAGTGTAATGTTCATTGTGACAAAACACATTTATTTCCTGAAAAGAAAAACATGTCAATATACAATCAACTGAAATACTTCCCTTGAATGTTTTTGTCTGGATACCACTGTCTGTTCTGTCTTCGATTCCTTTGCGACATCCATTTATGAACTGTTCTCTGAATCTTCCATCCATGAAATCTTGAATCCTTCCACCAATCCTTTGAATTCTTCATCCTCGAATTCTCCACACATGAATTCTTTCAATCCTGTATCCATGAATTTTTCTGTTTCTTGAAGCCGTCTGCTGCTCCTCTATCCATTGGTTGAATCCTGCTGTTGATCTTCTGTACTGTTCTTGAAGCCTCCTTCGGTGGTAGTTTCTGACACCTTCCATTCCAGGGGACACACCTTTGTCTCTGGTCTTGTCATAACACCTTGATTCGTCTGTATGTCAACAACTCGAGCGTGTCCATCTCTCCCTGGATGTGTCTTTATGATTCTTCCTGTGATCCAACTTCCTCTTGGAGATTGCGTGGAGATAACCACAATAACATCGTCGACCTCAAGATCACGACTTGGTATAAACCATTTCTTCCTTGCTTGTAAAGAAGGAAGCCATTCCGACATCCATCGTTTCCAAAAGTGGTGTACCAGTTCTTGGACTCTTCGCCACCGTTTTCTCGGACGGAATTCTGCATTATCAACCGACTGTGGAGCAAAGATTCCAACACACTGACCATGAAGAAAGTGAGTGGAACGTCATCATTTGGATGTGTACTTCGGTAAGTTAAAGGCCTTGAATTGATCAACGATTCAGCGCCAGTAAAGGCAGTGACTAGTTCTTCATCAGTAATGTCACCATTGCCTAGGATTGCATATATAGCTCTTTTTGAGGACTTGATCATTGCTTCAAAAACACCACCAAAATGTGGAGCATATGGTGGGTTGAATTTCCAAACAATTCCACGATTTGGCAATGAACTTTGGATATATTTTCCATCAAGTCTGTCGACAAGTACTTTCAGCTCTTTAACAGCTCCTGTAAAATTTGTACCATTATCTGACACCACTACACTTGGCAAACCTCTACGGTTTACCATCCTGTAAAAGGCATTGAGGAATGAGTCGCTATCAAGACTATATGCCATTTCCAAGTGCACAGCTCTCGTTGCCAAGCATGTAAATAGACAAAGATAACGCTTAACTCGTTGTTTTCCTCTACCTTGTATCGTCATGAAAGGTCCTGCGAAATCAACACCAGTTTGATCAAATGCCCTTAACGAGTACTTCAGTCTTACCTGTGGAAGTGGAGCCATAATTTGAACAACAGGCTTTGCCTTAAGTCTGCGACACCATGAACATTCCTTCTCATATTCACGGATCTCTTCGCGAGCAGAAATGATCCAATAACGTGCAGATAGCACTGGAAAAAAATCCATGTTTCCAAGCTTGGAAATGTCTTGGAAAGATGATGTTTCCAAGACATTTCCAATTTTGGAAAGATGATGTTTCCAAGACTTTCCACTTTTGGAAAGATGATGTTTCCAAAAATTTACAATTTTGGAAATATCCACAAGGGGAGATAACTGGTGGGTGATGGTAAATTATTGTTATTTGCACGCCCCGGGACCTAAGCCCTTGTTGATTGATGAGTAAATCAAGGCAGTTAATAGTCAACAATTAACAAGGCCTACTGCCTTGTTAGTTAACAAGTTGTTATGCCTCTTAAAGAAGCCCCTGGAAGTGAGTTAAATCTTTGATTGGCATAAAGAAGTGGAATGAATTACTGTGACCTGATTTTCACCTGATAAAGGAGCAAGCATATGCTCCGAAACTTCGTGTTATTCACAATAAAGAAGTTGACATCCATAAATCTTGCTTTTCTTATTAAAAAGGTAAGTTATTCAAATCTGCTGAGCTGTAGGCTTGTTAATCATGTCGCGATGTGATTATCGCTCTAACACACCTGAGAGATTCGTCAACGGTGTGGTATGCACGTACAGGCGTTGAAACTAGTATTGTATTACATTGGGTTGGTTGCATATTGTTTTGTGTTATGCTGTCAGTTTGTATGTGTGTGTGAACGAGGAACCTCACATATTATGACATTGAAAACAGACTAAGCTTAACATTATTCCATGGTCAATATCGCAATGTTAGTGATATGGTAGTATAGGAAAGTTTGTTCCGCATTTCTGATAATACTTTCTTTTATGCAGATAAAATTATTTAAAAAATGAACGAATAATGCCATGCTTCTCTCATAGTAAGGGAAGATAATTTATATACTGATTCTGACCAAATTAAATATTTCTTTATCGTCCGAACAGAATTCACAAATTACGGATGTTTTGTGTGGGCGTGTGTGCATGCAAGCGTGTATAACATCTAACTTGATAGATATTAAAATCAGGTCGTTTGTAACCATAATGACTATATTGGTTGGAACACTTAAGGAACAAAACTAATTTCACTCTTCAAAAGGAACTGGAACAGTAACATTTCTCATGTTTTCATATGAGCTTCAAAACATTGAATGAAATATATGCTGTATGATGAAATGGATCAGAGAACATTATCATGGCATAAATGACGTGTGAATGGCACATGTAATGGTCAAAAATATATAATCACTATGTTAGACACGTCAAACTGGTACCGACAGATGTATATCTAATACGTAAAAATTCAGTAGTAAATTTTCTTAGTACCTGAAATATAAAACACGAATTTGGGATGAGATGTTTTAATCTGAGATCAATCTGTTAGGTAGCAGTTTACTAAAGTAGAACTTAAATCAACTTCAAAAGATTGATCATGCGCAAAGTGAAACAGATCTCACTTATACTGCAGTAAACAGTATGGGGATACAAAAGGAAACATACCACTTACGTGATAACAATTCCCTGTTTATTGCATAGAGCGGCATTTCGATGTACAACGTTCAGGATAAACAAGCTGATTGAATGTTGATTGATTCCATCACTTGGACAATGGAGTGGATTTAGACTTGTTGATCTTACTCTCCTGTTGGCCCCAACGATGTGCTACTTGCTGAATTACCTGTTGTTAATTTGCTGCTTGTCACCATGCATATATACTTCTATTCACCTGGTTGTAGTAACTTTTATCTTGATAACGGCGTGAAAATATACATGCAAACTTTATCGACCTTTGGTCCAAACGGGTGAATTAAGAGAAATGTTGATGCCCGTCTGTTAGCAAATTCACATTGGATTATAGAGACAATGATAGGTCTACGTGTTGATAGAAGAGGATATTCCGGATTATGCGAGTGGGAGCACACCTAATGAGAAAACGAGCCAAAAATATGTGTAAAGATAGTGTTTTATTTCAGTCTCATTTCACTTAGCATATATACATTGAAATATAAAACACATAAAAAACATAGACAGCGTAAACCACGAGTGGTAACGGGAGACTATATGGACATATTTTATTTAATCATGTTACAACATGCTAAATTTTACAGGAATTAGAAATAGTTATATTACATCATATTATGAAATGTTTCAAAATATTACAAAATTTTAAATATACATACACATTTATAAGTATATTATAAATATTTTAAAGATGAGAAAGAAGAGACGCTGAATCAGCAAACTGTCTAACAGTTAAAATTCCATTTTGAAACAGGTGTCTCTGTTCTTGAAGACGACGTACCAGGTATCGGTATTTCTTCTTCGTGGGTTTTCTTTGGCCCACGGCATATTGCACCAACGAGGTGTAGGAATGAACTTCTGTTCAAGTTGAGCATTAGCCATTTCGAAGTCGAATGTACACTTTCATGCTTCTTCTCATTATATATCCCCATGTAATTAGAGGGGAACTGATCCAGAGCGATTAATGTTTCTCACCAACAGTCTAATTTCCAAACCAAACTGCAAGTTTGTGTCGGTATCTGCTCCCTCGACCGTGACGGACACAGGAACTGGGCTTCTGGCCACCTTAACAAAATTTCTTCAACCGAAACAGCGGGACATTAGGAAGGGTGGATGCTCATCAGATGCTGTTATTTGAGAATACCCCCAGCAGTTCCTGTCTGATTGCAATAAAGTATACCAGCAGTGTATGCTTTTCGGATTTTCTAATGCATAGATGGCATAGTGACCGATCCAATTTGATATTATTTCTGTGTTTTTTTTACCTCGATATTTAATCATGCCACGTAAACATATGATGTCTATTACATATTATATTTATGACAAATGAAAATTTACTTAGGTATCTTCAATTTTAACTTCAGTACACATCAAATGCTTAAATGTATTTCTTATGCAACAATGAAGTTCCGTTCGTATCCTCCAAACAGTGTCGGCCCATAAGTTTTTCAGGGTCAATTAACATTGCATGCAATTCAGCGATTACTACCCCTTTGCTGTAACCAGTATTTGGTGGTATAAACCTACACATGTTATGTGTCATAATTGACTTGATGGTCAGTTAAACATTGAACATTTAAAATGTGTTCACCACTGCAATTTCGACAATCAAGTCGATAATCCTTTCGTTAATCCCTTAAACAATCATTACTAAAACAACATCAAATATCAAAGACTACCGCCAGTCGCCTTAACGCCCCCATGAAACACTCATGCCGTCCCCATGCCCCTATTAGCCCATGCAGAACAATCATTTACCATCACCCACCAGTTATCTCCCCTTGCGGATATTTCCAAAATTGGAAATCTCATCTTTACAAAATTGGAAATGTCTTGGAAACGTCATCTTTCCAAGACATTTCCAAGCTTGTAACCGTGGATTTTATTCCCAGTTTGAATGTATAACTGGTATGATGGTAAAACCACTCAGATTATCCGACTGAGGTTCCCATTTCGCATTTCTTGTGTAAATACTCAGCATTATGAATTAAGGTCTGATGTACCAAATGTATTACATTTTATGTAATATGCTCATGGTAGTGCAGCAAGACGAATTATCAGCTGAGATACAAAACAAACATTGATCAAAGGATTAACCGATAACACGCTGGTTGATTAATTACTTTTATCTTGCACAGCGGATTTGTCAAAAGGTAGTGTTTATGTATGTAGATTTACTAATCTATACTGATTACACCCTGTCGTAAAGTACCTGTGTAAAAACAACATCTTTCCTTTAATGTATTAACTGCCAGTAAGTTGATGGGGGAGTTCCTCTTTTGCTAGTCGGGCATGTTGTTTATTTAAAGGTCACATGCAACGTAAAACACAACTTTGCAGATTCTGATACCTTTCGGTATGGACTTACCGAAACAAATCATCAAAAATGCAAATTCAACTTATAAAGTTGAAAAATAACGCGATGAAAAAACCCGCGCGAAATCGGATTCCATAATTTTATAGCTATATTTCTAATGTGTTGTTGATATTTCACAGGTGCGAGCATTTTATATGTTATGAGAGTAGATTACCGATATAACTGTTTATATAATTTCATTTGTCTATTTCACCACACGTTCTTCTTACCGAGTCACTTTCTCAGTTTGATACTTAAAAGCAATGTTATTATGTAGCAAAAATGTGATATAGATATGTCGTTGTCACAGACAAAACTCAGTGTCTGTTTTATTGACACCTGTGTGTCTGTCTGCCTGTCTGCTAATGACAATGTTCAATACACAACTTCGATCACTGACCACATGCAAATTGAACTTAACACCAATCAGGCTACACACCATAAGCAAAAAGCTTTGATTTATGGCCCGCGCTCGGTCTTTGTCATATTATGTAATTACACAGACAGGCAGGTGATACTTGTACACATGACATGTTATGATGTCTGTTGATTGCAAAATGTTACACACAAGAAAGGAGCATGTTTTTACAAAACCTAACGTCTATATATATATATACACACACGAAGCGTGAGGCATCTGCAAATGAACCAGGCGTTACACTTGAGTGCACACCCACCCGCTCTGACTGGGTTCGGTATCCCGGCTGCTTCGTTTCTTGGGAAGTAAACCCAAGTACAAAATATTGCACTTTTGATTTGCGATTGTACGCTTATAATTTTGTTTATATCTTTTTTCATAATCAGCAATGTATATTATATGACATGAATAAGTGATAATTGTGTTTTAATTATGTTTGATTTTTTGGTTGCATATGACCTTTAAGGCGCAAGAGGATCACCAGACCATGTTAATTAGCAAGACAATGGTACGGGTGGGTGGGGATTGTGGGGGGAGGAGATGACCAAGAAAAACACAAGTGGATTGATTGCTCATTTTTGGCTAATTAAATTACCTTTTTAAAGAAAGTTTCGCTCTCAAACTTGGGATAACTAGCTGCACCAATTAAGGGTAGTTATGTACTAGTAAATGCAATCACCCGAGAGAAGTACAGAACAAGTAACATTCTTGAACACTAATATCACAATCAACTGAGGGGAAAGGATGCGAGAAGCAGCATTATCCGTTGAGATGTATGAATGCAATATTTAAAAAAGGTTACGTCATGAGCAGGATGGGAGAAGTAGCTTTACCAATTACTTGCAAAGTATATATGCCCACATATACATCACATGTCCTTATCATATTTCGTCATGGCTGAGAAAGGTACAAAGTTGGATGGTAGGAGTGCAGGTGGAGAATTGTTGCTGGATGGATATAGGTATCTTAGACGAACTGCCAACAGGAATGGTACCATTATATGGAGATGTCAGTGCCTCTAAACAGCCTCAGTCACTACAAGAGCAGATGGGACTGTTGTCAGAAGAGGGGACAAACAGCATACACATCCAGACCAAAGCTCTATTGGTTCCTATATCCTTACCAGTAATGTAAAAAAACGGGCACGAGAAGAGCTGACAAGGGTACCAAAGTTCATTGTCAAAATTGGGATAACTGGCTAGATAAATTACAGAAGTGAGAAATTTCACTGTCAAATTTGAGGCTGTCAAAATCGGGACTAAACCCGTGGATAATATCAAGCAGATCGCGAGACAGAGAGGTGTAATTGGTTATTCTCGAATGACATGTGGATATGTGGATATTGATGGAACATTACTCGAACAAGGTAATAACCTGACATTGTTGCAGACTTTAGTCTGTTTTATTTCTAATATTTGCATTTTGTTTTTATTCATTTGTAGTAGCATTCAACAGAATAATTTGTTTTCGCCGTGTAGCGTAATGCAACAGACAACATACACTAGGTCATACCTAGGGCGTCTGGGAAATATGATTTTATGTTGGCATTCTATAATATGTCTAGATATTACAGTCATGTTATAAATACGCTATAAGTATAAGTAGATCGTATGCTTTTTATTACGTTTCAAAATGCATACAAATATGGCAATAAAATAATTAGGATTATAAGACAAACTATAAAGACATACATTGACTTCCTTCTTTTTCAGTCATGATGTTTTACCACTGGTAGATGATTTAACTTCAAACTGTTTTCATTTGTTATAATAAAAATGAAGATGGAAATATTATCGAGTAAAAAAGATTTCATTTTGTTGATCAATCTATACCTATACGATCAATTGCGCATGCGGGTGGCACAGCAAAGCTCACGAACCCATTGAAAATACTGGGATATCATCCGGGTGCTCAGGGGAGAAAAACAACCAGTGCACGGAAATTGCTCTGGATCAGTGCCTTGTTAAATATGTTCATCATATGATTTTATCAATCATGTTTTTACACCGTCGACTTCCGTGTGCGATGCGTTCACTTCCATCAACCACCAGCTTATAATAACACGTCACATGAGATTAGCCATGTGCTAAAATAACACACAAACTTCAAAGCCTACCCCTTGTCAACGTCCTCAGCCTTATAAAAATTGAAAGTCGGCTCCCTGAGTCGACATCTCAAACTATTTTCACGTAAGTGGTAATAATTCCTGAGCATTAGAGAACAGATTGGCTTGTTTGGAATTTAATGCTTTTCATAAACTAGAATCTGATAAACTATTTGTCTCTGGAATCATCTGTGATATGAACTTATGTAGTGATTTCTCTAGAAATTATTTAACGTTATCTAAAATTAAACATTTAGTTACCTTTTATTGTATATGACCAAATTAATAGTTACACTATAAAGATTTTAAGAAGGAATTCATTTGGGTTCTTTTTGCCTCAGTCCGCCCGTGTGTGGACAATGTAACCAATTATCTTTTATCAAGTTCATGATATTTCGTGAATACACCAACTGCATAACACCGTCTCTGACCACAAACCCAAATGGGTTGTTCTCTATTCGCCTACAGTCTTAAAACAACAGTCTTGACTGTTGATTTCGCAATGATAAACCACCCAAACGGTCCATCCCTTGTGACAGGTGTTAATTAGAGGGTCCCATTAAAGAATGTATTCTACTACAATAAACCTATTATTCCCTGACAAGGGTTCACTTTTATGACATGTAACAAACCCTGTCCAGTTAGTCAGTGGGTCCGGTAAACTTTTATTTAATCAATGATGTAATGTAGGTCTTCGTAATTTATGTTTATGCAAACCGTGACAGGTCAAAACTATTTGCGCTTCTGTGGATAATAAGTAAAACATACACTTAAAACGGTATTTTGGAAAATGCTAGCCATATCAAGGCAAATATGACAGTCAATATCAATTTTCATCACTTAGAACAACAAAGATGCAGATGAGTGAAGTTATACCGGGGATAATCTGCAATGTCTTATAGTCTCCCTGGTTATACTAAATATCGAACTGGTTCCTAGTTGATCCCATAGGAGGACGAATACACTCCTAGGAGGACGAATACACAGTCTATACACTCACGGGGATCCTTGGGAAAAGGAGAAACTGAAAGAAGTAGTGGTAAAATCCTTCCTAAATTTCCAAAACTTTCCAAGCCTTGGAAACATCATCTTTCCAATTTTGGAAATTTTTGGAAATATGATCTTTCCAAATTGGAAATTTTTGGAAATCACCATTTTTTTTCTTGTGTAGTAAAGCAAGGATCTGGTTTGTACCAATGATGTGCTTTCCATCTTCATGGCATTTCTTCACTATCAACTTAGTTACCCAGTTTCGTCTTGGCAATACTATGGGGAACTTTGCATCAAATGGTAGAAATGTGGCGTGCTGCAGTCTACCTCTACATCTGATCAACCCATCTTCATCAAGCATGGGATCCAGTCCAAGGAGTTTACTGCTTGCCGACAATTGTTTCCTATTTTCTAGAGCCGAGACCTCCTTGTTATATTCTTCCTTTTGTGCACGGCTTATGTGATAGATCTCTGCATCAAGAAGCTCTTCATAAGTAAGTTCTCCTGAGATTCTCAAACTTAGTGCAGACCGACTGTTGTTCACGAATCTACAAACCCATGCTGTAATCCTCAGTAGTTTTTGCCAATCTGAATATCTCCTTGCATCAAGCCGCCAACACCAGTCAGATGTTACTATTGTAAATGACTGCCTTTTCATTTCTACGCGCATTTTTGCTTACTGATCGTCTGATGCTTGTGTGATCACCGTTTGTGTCGGTTCTGCCGACACATCCTCTACCAGAAAGTCAGGCCCTGACATCCATGCTTTGCTTTTAAGACTAGCAATTGTTGCACCCCTAGATAGAGTATCTGCTGGATTTTGAAGAGAAGGAATGTACTTCCACTGACTGGGAATAGTATGTTCTTGGATAAAAGCTACACGATTGGCTACAAATGTTTTGAATTTGCGGCTATTGTTTTTTATCCAACACAGCACATTTTGACTATCTGACCAAAGTGTCACAGCAGCAATATTCATTTCAAGAGCTTTAATAACGATCAAGATCAACCTGACTCCTCATACTGCTGTCATCAACTCCATTCGAGGAATGCTGACTGATTTAAGAGGTGCCACTCGTCAACCCACTAGACCATGTCCCATTTTGATAGGTAGTCACACTGTATACGACTGCCCCATATGCACTTTCTGATGCATCAACGAAAACATGCAATTTCCTGTTTTCAATATCCAAACTGTACTGCAAGCACCTTGGAAATCTAACACTTTCTAACTCGTTCACTTGACTGAGCCAAAGCAATGCCTTTTGTTTCAAATCAGTTTGCAGCTCTTCATCCCAATCTAAACCCTTAAGCCAGATTTCCTGCATTATGATTTTGGCTGTGATGATGAATGGTGCCAGGAATCCTAATGGGTCAAACACTTTAGCCAATTCTCTTAGGAAACCTCTCTTTGTAAGTATCCAGTTGCTATGTGCATTGGTATTATGAAAGCTGAACTCGTCATCTTTAGCAACCCACGTCAAACCAAGTGTTTTGGCAGTAGGCAAGTCATCTCTACCAAGATCGACCTCAGTAGCCCAGTTCTCTATGATGATTCTCTGTAATACTTCAGGAGAGTTGCTTAACCACTTTCTAGCACACATACCTGCACTTCCCCACAACTCAGTAAGCTGCTCATACAGCTCAATGGCTTCGAGCTCATTCCTAAGCGAGTCTATGTTGTCATCCATGTACGTAGATTGTAATACAGTTTCAGCAGCTTTTGGTAGAGTATCTTGAAATCGTCGGACATGTTCTTGTGTAATGTACTGAGCCAAAAACGGAGAAGCATTGACCCCAAAGACTACTCTTGAGAACTGGTAAACATCTGGTATTTCATTCTGATTGTTTGACCTCCAAAGAAATCGAAAGAATGACTTGTCTTTTGGCAACATTTCGATTTGAAGATACATTTCTGCGATGTCGCAAACTATTGCTACTGGGTACCTTCTAAAGCGAAGCAATATCTGAAAGAGGTCACCTTGTAATTTTGGACCTTGGTTAATAGTGTCATTCAGTGATATGCCTTCACGTTTTGCGGATGCATCAAAGACAATTCGGGCCTTCGTAGTTTCCCTATCTGGACGCACAACAGGAAAATGAGGTAAGTAACATCCACGTGATGAACCGTTTTCATCAGGAGACACCTTTTCAATGTAACCTTTCTCAATATACTGAAATATGATACCATCATATGTTACAGCAACCTATTTGTTCTTTGATAACTTCTTCTCTGTGCTACAGAGACGTTTGTAAGCTATGTCCCAGTTGTCTGGTAAAGGACCCACACTTTCCTTCCAAGGAATGCCAATTTGATATCTGCCATTTTTCAAACTTAACTGTTTCTTTCACCGATGCTATGACACATTCATCATCCTTGGTAAGGGTTGATGTCAAAGATGGAACTTCATCAACGTCCCAGAGTTTCTGTAACATTGTACTCAATTCAATTTCCCTACTGTTAGAGAAGTATGTACCTGAATTGTGACAGCCATCACTTAATCCTGGTATCCTCCCAACACAGGTCCATCCTAATGGAGTCAGTCGTGCTATTGGATCACCTTCTTGGCCAGTGATGTCCTGATAGGACCTATGTAGTTCAAGATAATCCATGCCAATAAGGAGATCTCTGATATGAGGAGACTTAACCTTGGGAAACTCAATGTTTTCAAGATGTTTCCACCTACCTGCAAACTTCCGCCAATCAACAACTTGCATCTGTCCAGTAACCCTAGTTGTTGTTAAGGCAGATAGTGTAGTATTGACCGACCCATCTAAACTCTCAAAGCCAACCTGAACTGTCATGGTGTCTAGCATTTCATGTTGCCCATTGAGGACATTAACAGAAACTTTCTGTGCTGGACCAGATAAACCTAATTCTAAGGCTGCATCCCTATTGATATAAGTCTGTGTACTGGCATCATCCAGTAGTGCATTAACAACAATTCTTTTGTTCCCATTCTTAAGAACTACTGGCACTGTCCTCAATGACACCAACGTTGACTTGCTGGATTCAGATGAGGACATAGTAACTACAGATGGACACTGACTGTCGAGCTGCCTATTAGTTTTAGTTTCAGTAACATCACATCTTATTGTTGAGTGATGAAACCTATTGTGTAATGCAGTACAGTTATCTATTCCACATGTGATTCTACGGTTACAACTGTTAGCACGGTGGTTAGTGCCAAGACATCTGAAGCAAAGGTTTAAATGTTTAGCAGTTTCCCATCTATCGGGAACACTCATCAATTTGAACTGTTTACACTTCCAAATGTGATGGCAGCTTTTACAGAGAGCACACTGAGCACTCATGTCAGTCTGGCGATCACCAAAGAACGAACCTGATTTGTTCTGACCTCTAGCTGTAGTCTTTCCCTTCTGCGATATACCATACAATGTTTCTGATGCCATACCACTAAATTCAGCCACT
This sequence comes from Haliotis rubra, assembly GCF_003918875.1. Classification (NCBI taxonomy): domain Eukaryota; kingdom Metazoa; phylum Mollusca; class Gastropoda; order Lepetellida; family Haliotidae; genus Haliotis; species Haliotis rubra. Next base: position 18,752 of record NW_025766051.1, on the reverse strand, counting down.
TGCAACACCCACTGACGCAATGTTTCAACTGACTCTTGGCGTTCTCGATCAAAGACCCATCTGTGATAGTCAGTTAACATGGGTTCTGTCATTTTCTTCAGTAGCTGATTGTATAATGCTCCACTGCCTAACTCTTCTAGTCTGTCAGTATCTCTGAGATTTATGACAACTATGTCCAGCATGTCTGCATACCTCTCAATATCCTTAACATTGCCAGGAACGAATTGGCCTAAAGTTTGACACTTCCTCCAACTGCAACGTAATTTGGCGTCTTTTGCCACCATACTTCCTTTCTACTCTATCCAGAGCTACCTCATATGCAGCTGCACTATGACCAAAGTCTTGTATGACTTTCATTGCGTCCCCTGTGATGTACTGACGTAACTGTAAAAAGCTTGTACTCAGGTGTAGCTGGAGCATTGTGTACACAGGCCATGAAAGCCGCTTTAAAACCTTCATATGATTTGGCATCACCCGAAAAAAGTAGGAATGGAAACGCGTCTCAATTGTTTCCACATATCATTTCCCAAATTGTAACTACTCGAATCTGCTACAATATCAGGGGATGGTGCATGCCTAACATGCCTTTGTGTTGGGGGTTTAGACCTAGTCATGTGACCTAAATCACTTGCACTGATCTGTGGCCTCTGACCTGAGTTAGCATCAACGAATGGCTTAACATGTGGTTCCAATTGTTCTATGTGAGAAGTGACAACAGGAATATACTTTTCTTTTTCAACCTGTTTTTCAGTCCTAAACAATCTAGACACTCCAGTTCTACCACTGCTAAATGAGCTCGCATCGGACCTAGCTCTCAAACAGAGAGCTCAAGCTGACGATCATTAACTTTGTCAATTGCATTTCTCATTTCCGTCCGGGTTTGAACATTCTGTTCATCAATAAGTTTTTCAAGTCTATTCGTTGCTTTAGTAAATGCAGATTTGGCTATAGCCTTTTTGCGTTTAAGTTCTGCTATCTGGGCCGCATGGTCAGGGCAGCCATTATTAATCTGTTTTGTTCCTGTTTGTGACATGTTCAGTGCATGCAACTAACCAACTAACCATGAACTAATCAAACCGCATCATCGTTTACTACCAACGCTTCTGTTGTAAACACTGACTTAATTTCAACTTACCTTAAAAAGTGTCCACACAAAAACACAACTACGATTGTATGAACTGTACCCTATACCCAGATAAGGCAACAATAAACTACACAACCACGCTCTGCTACCATTTTTGTTACGCAGTGTTCTACAAATAAATATTTCAAAACTGTGACTAATCTATTTCAACTTTAATTCTGTTTTGTTTTGCACATTTGTATACAGATCGTACACTGTTTTGTTTTGCACATATGTATACAGATAGTACACTGTTCATTGACTATAACGAAAACCTATTATTGGTCAGTTCGTCGAAAGCACGACCGCTAATGTCCGAAGTTCTATCAAATATGTTGTAAACTGCTATCGGAGAAACCTCGTGCAGGTTCAGCTCCACGTGTTTCACGCAATAAAATCTTCCGAGAAGTACATTGCGTTTGCGCGAATGTTCGTTTGTTTGAAACATAAACGCACGCGAATATTCTATGTTTACAAACACAGTTCTCCACAACAGGGTCTTTCGACTGGAAACACAGTATTGTTGTTTGATACTTGGTGGCTGAAATTTGAACGTTGAAGCAACAGATCTTATTGTACTGTTCCAATACAACATGCCGAGACGTAGGATATCCGAGAACCTACGATGGAGAATCATTGGCATGCATGAAACCGGTTTATCGTGCCGTCAAATTGGTATCAATTTGAATCTCAGTCACACCATTGTTAACCGACTGGTACGAAAGCACGTGCAAACTGGAGACGTCAAAGACCGACCCAGACCTGGACGCCCAAGAAAAACTAGTGCTCATGACGACAGGGCCTTAATTCGCTAAGCCAGACGCAATCCAGTTACCCATGCTGAAAACCTCCGTAGACAATGGCGAGTGGGCGTCAGACTGTCCACGAATACCGTCCGAAAGAGGTTAAGAGCTGCAGGATTGCGTGCACGTAGACCATTTCTCACTGACAGACGCATGCAAGAACGCCTGGCGTGGTGCAGGTGAAGGCAAAACCACAATCTCCGATACTGGCGCAGAGTCCACTGGTCGGACGAAAGTCGTTACCTTTTGCACGTCACTGACGGCCGCAGCCGTGTCTGGCGCCGCCGCAATGAAGCTTATAACCCGGAAATTATTGAACCAATGGTCCCCTTTGCCAGTGGCTCAGTGATGGTGTGGGATTGTGTGTCCTACGACTGCAAGCTGGACCTAATCACAGTACCGGGAACGTTAAACGGAAAACGTTATAAACGTGACATCTTGGATGTTGCCGTAATACCCAATTTTGACAATCACACACTTGCCAGTAGTCCCCTGTTCATGGATGATAACGCCAGGCCTCATCATGCCAGAGCAGTAGTCGATCATTTGAGGAACAATGCTATTGACACTATTCCATGGCCAGCCAAAAGCCCGGATCTTAATCCCATAGAGTATTTATGGGATTATCTTGGGCGCCAAGTGAGAGCCAGAGATCCTCCTGTGCAGAATATGGATGAACTGCAACAGGCTCTTCACGATGAGTGGCAGAGAATCCCGATGCTTAGAATCAGACGTCTCATTTCAAGCATGAGAAGGCTTCTTGAAAATGTGATTCGTGTTAGAGGTGGATACTCCCGATACTGACTTAACAGTTTCTAGAGATAGCCATGATGACAACAAGCATATTTAAGTTGAACGTTTGACATTGCAGATACCAGTATGGACTGGACACTGATACTTTTCAGGCCTAATGAAATGGTCGTTTTGACGCTTATTTGCATAACTCCAATAAATTGGTATCAAAGATAATCATCGGCTTCGTTTTCTGTGTAGTGATAGTGCAGGACATCCCTTGAGCAAAATCAATCCTCTTTACATTGAGTCAGACAGGTAATTGCACTTTTCATGATTTGAATGTTGAACTTTTCTGAAAAAGTGGGTGGTGCTTAATTAACGTTTAGATGTATATATTCACTGTACAAATCTTTTTAAAATCACAATAAAGCAGTTACCATGACTTTGAATTTCTATTGAAGTTTCATAACCAGTTTGATTCAATAGCCTCATAAATTGTAGTATCTTTACATCATGACTTTCATTTCTTTTTGTTTTCAATATATATATATCCGTCAATACAAAACTGAGCCATTGGAAACAGAAAAAGCATATGATGTTAAATTCCTCATCTATCCATCCATCTATATATATAAATTCCTCATCTATCATCCATCTATATCTCTATATATATATATATAGATAGATATAGATGGATGGATAGATGAGGAATTTAACATCATATCCTTTTTCTGTTTCCAATGGCTCAGTTTCGTATTGAGGGAGTTGACTCCCAATATTGTTTCATGACTACATCTCTTGAGAAAATTACGCTTTGCGATAAAGTAAAAAATCAGTTAAAATCTATTTTATTGCACCTTTTGGACCTACATAAAGCTTTTCATCAATCTAATTTGCACGCAATCGGTGCGGTGCATAATCTTTGGTTTTGTACTGCAAGTGAATGCAATGTACATTTCGAATTTCGATTACGATTTTCATAGTGAACTTTTAGAGAGAAATTTTTCTAGAAATCAAAAATCTGTTACCTTTCATTATACAAAAGTTAAGGAAATAATAGCAACAATCATACGTCACGAGGCTGAACAAGAGATTCATACTATGAATGAATCCTTTCAAGAAGGTGAGTTATTTTTGTTTTAATTATAAATTTAATAATTGAATCTTTTGTAACAAGTTATAACGCGCTACACAATTCTAAGTCTACATACATCTTTGACAGTTTCAATACGCTCTGCAACGTGCTATTCAATTCTAAGTCTACATACATCTTTGTCAGTTTCAATACGCTCTGTTTCATCCAGCGGCTTATTCACTTTATCAGAATCGTTGAAATGAAATTTTATTCAAAACCAGTTTATCAGAGGGTGTGTATAGATATAAGAAACACCATCTAAAACCTCTCTCAGAATTTTTGCTATGTTTGCTTCACTGTCTGTCTCATCTGCAGGTGGATTTAAAGTTTCAGACGGTAGTGACGAAATTGTTATTTGCAGTCATCTTAAATTTACTGATTTTATAAAAAGCTTTTTCGGCTCTTTTAGAGCAAGTGAAATTATTTGAAAAACAAACATTTTCCTTTTTATTTTCAACAAAACTTGTTTTCTGTACATTTTTACTTTGCGAAATTGAATTTAATCTGTCATTATCTAACGATTTGATTGTAAATGTTAATTGCGGTACAACACGCCTGCAGATGAGAAAAGAAGAAGTGAAACAAGCTTTGTTAACTTTGATAACCTTCGAGAGAAATATGTTGTTGTGTCAAATGCTGCGTATTCAAGCATCCTAAGGTAAGACCCGTTATCATTTTGTAACTCTGTTGATTAGGATATCAGTTGAGTTGTCAGCATATAATGGATGGTAAACGACCGTAGTTAATTGCTAGGTCAGTAGATTAGATTTATTTCATTGTATCACTACATGGGTGACATATATAATGTGATAGGGTCAGCTTAGGGAAGTTATGTTTCATATCATATACTGATTATTAGCATTGTGTTTAATTTTCCTACGATTCCTAAAACAATACAAAGTGTAACATACTTTACCGGTCGACGCTATCTCGAACATGATTGCACGCACAATATTAGGTGGGAAGGGTGTAGGGCACGCTGTGACTGTCTTTGAAGTTAACCGTCATTTGTCGCACCTTTCATCTTCGGTCAAGACCTGCACGTGTTTCACATGACAATGAATTGCGTACGTGTCGGTACTCTCAGTATCTCACATTCATGCACGGTGTGGGTGAAGATGAAACATATGGTCAGTATCTCACATTCATGCACGGTGTGGTATTGATTAAACACATGGTCAGTATCTCACATTCATGCCGGTGTGGTATAGCTTAAACACATGGTCAGTATCTCACATTCATGCACGGTGTGGGTATAGATTAAACACATGGTCAGTATCTCACATTCATGCCGGTGTGGTATAGATTGAACACATGGTCAGTATCTCACATTCATGCACGGTGTGGTATTGATTAAACACATGGTCAGTATCTCACATTCATGCACGGTGTGGTATAGATTATACACATGGTCAGTATCTCACATTCATGCACGGTGTGGGTATAGATTAAACACATAGTCAGTATCTCACATTCATGCACGGTGTGGGTATAGATTAAACACATAGTCACTATCTCACATTCATGCACGGTGTGGTAGAGATGAAACACATGGTCAGTATCTCACATTCATGCACGGTGTGGGTATAGATTAAACACATGGTCAGTATCTCACATTCATGCACGGTGTGGGAATAGATTAAACACATGGTCAGTATCTCACATTCATGCACGGTGTGGGTGAAGATTAAACATATGGTCAGTATCTCACATCCATGCACAGTGTGGTATAGATTAAACACATGGTCAGTATCTCACATTCATGCACGGCGTGGGTATAGATTAAACACATGGTCAGTATCTCACATTCATGCACGGTGTGGTATAGATGAAACACATGGTCAGTATCTCACATTCATGCACGGTGTGGGAGTAAACTAAACACATGGTCAGTATCTCACATTCATGCACGGTGTGTTATAGATTAAAAACATTGTCAGTATCTCACATTCATGCACGGTGTGGTATAGATGAAACACATGGTCAGTATCTCACATTTATGTACGGTGTGGGTATAGATTAAACACATGGTCAGTATCTCACATTCATGCACAGTGTGGGTAGAGATTAAACACATAGTCAGTATCTCACATTCATGCACGGTGTGGGTATAGATTAAACACATGGTCAGTATCTCACATTCATGCACGGTGTGGGTATAGATTAAACACATGGTCAGTATTTCACATTCATGCATGGTGTGGGTGAAGATTAAACACATAGTCAGTATCTCACATTCATGCACGGTGTGGTATAGATTAAACACATGGTCAGTATCTCACATTCATGTACGGTGTGGGAGTAAACTAAACACATGGTCAGTATGTCACATCCATGCACGGTGTGGTATAGATTAAACACATGGTCAGTATCTCACATTCATGTAAGGTGTGGTATAGATTAAACACATGGCCAGTATCTCACATTCATGCACGGTGTGGTATAGATGAAACACATGGTAAGTATCTCACATTCATGCACGGTGTGGGTGAAGATTAAACTCATGGTCAGTATCTCACATTCATGCACGGTGTGGGTATAGATGAAACACATGGTGAGTATCTCACATTCATGCACGTTGTGGTATAGATTAAACACATGGTCAGTATCTCACATTCATGCACGGTGTGGTATAGATTAAACACATGGTCAGTATCTCACATTCATGTACGGTGTGGTATACATGTAGATGAAACACATAGTCAGTATCTCACATTCATGTACGGTGTGGGAGTAAACTAAACACATGGTCAGTATCTCACATTCATGCACGGTGTATGTGAAGATTAAACACATGGTCAGTATCTCACATTCATGTACGGTGTGGTATAGATTAAACACATGGTCAGTATCTCACATTCATGCACGGTGTGGGAATAGATTAAACACATGGTCAGTATCTCACATTCATGCACGGTGTGGGAATAGATTAAACACATGGTCAGTATCTCACATTCATGCACGGTGTGGTATAGATGAAACACATGGTCAGTATCTCACATTCATGCACGGTGTGGGAGTAAACTAAACACATGGTCAGTATCTCACATTCATGCACGGTGTGGTATAGATTAAAAGCATGGTCAGTATCTCACATTCATGCACGGTGTGGTATAGATTAAACACATGGTCAGTATCTCACATTTATGTACGGTGTGGGTATAGATTAAACACATGGTCAGTATCTCACATTCATGCACAGTGTGGGTAGAGATTAAACACATAGTCAGTATCTCACATTCATGCACGGTGTGGGTATAGATTAAACACATGGTCAGTATCTCACATTCATGCACGGTGTGGGTATAGATTAAACACATGGTCAGTATTTCACATTCATGCACGGTGTGGGTGAAGATTAAACACATAGTCAGTATCTCACATTCATGCACGGTGTGGTATAGATTAAACACATGGTCAGTATCTCACATTCATGTACGGTGTGGTATACATGTAGATGAAACACATAGTCAGTATCTCACATTCATGTACGGTGTGGGAGTAAACTAAACACATGGTCAGTATCTCACATTCATGCACGGTGTATGTGAAGATTAAACACATGGTTAGTATCTCACATTCATGTACGGTGTGGTATAGATTAAACACATGGTCAGTATCTCACATTCATGCACGGTGTGGGTATAGATTAAACACATGGTCAGTATCTCACATTCATGTACGGTGTGGTATACATGTAGATGAAACACATAGTCAGTATCTCACATTCATGTACGGTGTGGGAGTAAACTAAACACATGGTCAGTATCTCACATTCATGCACGGTGTATGTGAAGATTAAACACATGGTCAGTATCTCACATTCATGTAAGGTGTGGTATAGATTAAACACATGGTCAGTATCTCACATTCATGCACGGTGTGGGTATTGATTAAACACATGGTCAGTATCTCACATTCATGCATGGTGTGGGTGAAGATTAAACACATGGTCAGTATTTCACATTCATGCACAGTGTGGGTGAAGATTAAACACATGGTCAGTATTTCACATTCATGCACGGTGTGGTATAGGTTAAACACATGTTCAGTATCTCACATTCATGCACAGTGTGGGTTTAGATTAAACACATGGTCAGTATCTCACATTCATGCACGGTGTGTTATAGATTAAACACATGGTCAGTATCTCACATTCATGCACGGTGTGGTATAGGTTAAACACATGGTCAGTATCTCACATTCATGCACAGTGTGGTATAGATAAAACACATGGTAAGTATCTCACATTCATGCATGGTGTGGGTATAGATTAAACACATGCTCAATATCTCACATTCATGCACGGTGTGGGTGAAGATTAAACACATGGTCAGTACTCACATTCATGCACGGTGTGGTATAGGTTAAACACATGTTCAGTATCTCACATTCATGCACGGTGTGGTATAAGTTAAACACATGTTCAGTATCTCACATTCATGCACAGTGTGGGTATAGATTAAACACATGGTCAGTATCTCACATTCATGCAAGGTGTGGGTATAGATTAAACACATTGTCAGTATCTCACATTCATGCACGGTGTGTTATAGATTAAACACATGGTCAGTATCTCACATTCATGCACGGTGTGGTATAGATTAAACACATGGTCAGTATCTCACATTCATGCACAGTGTGGGTATAGATTAAACACATGGTCAGTATCTCACATTCATGCACGGTGTGGTATAGATGAAACACATGGTCAGTATCTCACATTCATGTACGGTGTGGGAGTAAACTAAACACATGGTCAGTATCTCACATTCATGCACGATGTGGTATAGATTAAACACATGGTCAGTATCTCACATTCATGCACGGTGTGGGAGTAAACTACACACACTCGCCTGGACATTCTGCACTGCTGGGTTTTTGACTAGGCATGGTCAATTTGACAGTAACAACTACCGTCATGTAAGTAAAAGTATTTTAACAATTTTGAGAAATATTAGTGCTTTTTTCTACAGCATACCATCTAGAATGCTTAACTTCATCATCATCAGTTTTCGAAGGAGAGAAGTAGCTTGTAGTAATGATGTTATGATGTAAATTGTAATAACGCGGTAAACGTATTTACACTGAGGTAAACAGTAATACTACAGTATACAATTGAATAAGAACGGCAACGAATCGTAATAACTGCACTGTGGTAAACTATAATGAAAGCTGAAGCAATTTCTAATAACTTCAAATGCGGGGAATTATAATCACTATTCACACAAAGGGTAACAGAATACTGTTCATTTTTTGATATGCAAAGACTCATATATGAAGCTGAAAATGTGCGACTAAGCTATTTGGAAAGCAAAAGACGGACTTTGAAAATACTGAATTGGTAAAGATTACAACACATTAAGGTTTCAATATATTTCATACAATTCAAAGTAAAATTGGTGTTTGTTCACCTTTACCGTTGTCAATTTCCCACTGAACTAAAATATTTAAAAATGGTACTGCCATTGAACTTTGCACTGCCAATCTATTGTCTTCTGCTATAGAAATTATTTTGCAGTCATTTATTTTGACATGTAAATTCAGTTAATTTTATGGTACAACTGTTAATTGTAAAACATTTCTTTACTGCAAATCGGTTTGAGGATGAATTCTTCTGCATATACATTTCCGGGTTTAGTTTGGAAGTCGACTCGGAACAATAGGGAGATGTAGGTGCATTACACTATAACAATACTTTGATAAATGGTAATACAATAGTGTGCAACTAAACAAGGAAATATACACGAAAGCTGAAAATGAGTTGTTTAGAAACCAGAACACTGGAAACATTGGATTAATACAGATTACCCACTTTTGATCATGTTTGATTTTATTTGTTCGGTTTAAAATAGCCGCCATTAAAATAATTTGTAATAAACAGCGGTAAAGTGAAAAACAATTGCGGCTATATGTCAAAAGATCAAATAAAGTGGAACTGCAGTGTTTGGTTGGTCTCACCATGGTCATTTCCGACCAGAATCCTTCTAAAAGAAAACAAACGATCATTGTTTTCATTTTCGATCATGCGTAATGGGAGACTGTTGCGGCAAATAGTAATAACAAAATATACATTTGTTTCTCCATAAAAAACATGCTTAAAGTTGAAAATACCCAACTAAGCTACACACAGCGAAAAGCCGGACTTTCAAAACGTTGAACTGTTTAAGGCTGCTGCTGTGCTAAAGATCAGGAATATCTTTAAAACATGAATATCGGAAAGGCACGCTTTGTGTGTCAGTGAGCTGTCCCTAGGCTTAAGGGTTAGAATGTAGAAGTATCACTAATCATAAAATATCAGAAAAGCACTGTTTCTCTAACGGTGGGCTGCCTCAGCGGTAATATTTAAAACACCAGAGAATGTTCAATCTTTGTTGTGTGATTTCGAGATTCCTTTGTGATTGACAACATAAATATTCTAACGATTAGAGTGAGTGAGTTTAGTTTTACGCCGCACTCAGTCATATACCAGCTATATTACGACGGTCTGTAAATAATCGAGTCTGGACCAGACAATTCAGTCATTGCAGGAACATCGATCTGTGCAATTGGGAACCGATGACATGTGTCAACCAAGTCAGCGAGCCTGACCACCCGATCCCGTTACTTGCCTCTTACGACAAGCATGGATTACTGAAGATCAATATTCTAACCCGGACCTTCACGGTATATAACGATTAGAAACTAGCTGTATGATTTAATTATAATATTAAAAACACCGTTTCTATGTCGGATGGGTTGACAGTTAAACAGCAATAATATTAATGACATTTTGTTTTCACTGTTATTTATTCCTAGTCCTATTTTGCTTATTACAATCCTTCGCTCGTTGGACAAAATCCGCTGTAAATGGTGTTTCGTTTCCACCGTCAGTGAAATCAGAACGTTTCCAAATTCATAGATAAATAGTAGTTGTTTGATATATTTAACCCTTGGCAAATCCTATCATTGATTTATTTGAACATCTTTCAGTTTTAGTACGTAGTATTATTAAGGTATTTATAACTTGTCATTGACATGCTTCAGTCACGTCCTTCGTATACAAATGAATTCCGATCTGAATGCCATTACGGTGCATCACGGACATACAATGGATACATACGTATAGCAGGACAAAATGAAAAATCATCGAGCCTAAAAGATATTAATACAAAATACCTTTAAGAATATTAAGTTACTGTACTACAAGCATGATATGTTGAAGCTTAAGACATTTGTATTGGATTCCTACGTAGGAAAGTGACACGATTATGAATTAGAACAAAGATCTTCATGCATTCTTTTGTTTAAATTCAAAAACAAAATTAAAAATACCTTTATGTAAAACTGAACAGCCCTTAACTCGTGTGTTCTATTGTTTGTTGTTTGTTGTTGTTGTTGTTGTTTGTTTTTTGTTTTGTTTGTTTGTTTTTTTGTTGTGAAATGCAAGTCTCATGGGTAAATTCCAATTTTGGAAGTCTACATAATGCAGACAGGGGCCAAATCCGAACTCCGAGCGTGTCAAGAAACTTCTTTACCTTAGCCAGATGGACTTACGAGAGCATGTACTGAGTATCTTAACCACAACTCTCGTAACTGCATGACGATTTCATTCGAATAGTAATCATTGAAATGAAGGTTTTCTTTGTATGTTGTTTGTTGTTTGACGCCGCATTCAGCAATATTCCAGCTATATGAGTATGGACCAGACAATCAGGTGATCAACGGTTGTCTTTGATCAGGTAAAGAGAATGCTTCCAGAAGTCAATCACAAGAAACATGCACTGTAGTCTTGTATCTCACCATTAACACAACAAAGATGGGCGCTAAAATCAAATATCTGTACACGAGGTATGTTGCATTGTTACTGTTGGCATGTGCGGCAGATAGGGGACGGTCAACAACATTGACATGCGCAGTGTTGCGCGACATAAATGAACTTCTATGTTGTTTAACTCTTATTGTTAAGCATGAGTTAATCGAGCGTCTCTACAACATTGTATTCACATTCCGTTAGTGCTGCTTTTTGTCATTACTTCATGGCGGGATTGACATGTTTCTTGACTAATTCAGGGTGTGTACTATGGATATACTGAATAAACTTGCTTATTAAATAAACCTCTAAGAGTAAAGGGTACTTTCACAGCAATGAAGTTAACGAACTGGTTCATTCGCAACACCACATGTTACATAGAGTGTAGTATATACTCAACCAAATAAGTTTAGCACGCTGCACTAAATTGTCCTTACAAATATAATCAATGTCCTCATTAGTCTGAAACTGATACCTGTAAACTTGTGACACCTGTGGAATTGCTGTGTTACGAGAGGATTGAAAGCCACGTGCATTTGTCTGTGGTTTTCGTGGAATTCCCGTGAAACACATTTTCTTATTTCAAAAACAATGGAAATAATCCCATGGCCAATATATTATTGCATGGCCATTGAAACATTCTCCTGAATGAAGCGCTTTGGAGACTGAAATTGGTGACATTGGTCTGTTACCAACAGGCAGCAGGTGTGAGGACATGTTCGCTCCTCCTCTACAATGACCAGCGGCTGCAGGAGGAGTCGGTACTCCTGGTGTCATCATCAGTGCAGTCGACTGTGACCCCACAGATGTGACCCCAATTTCCGGTTCAGGTACAGGTACATCGTCTGCAACATGACACATCAATTCAAAATCCTCAACTTTTCCAGTATAGTCTGCTTGCATGAGACTTTTGAAGATTTCCCGAAGTCATCGAGATGGATTTCTTGATTCCCCGAGTATTCCAATTAGTAAGATGAACGTACACACATCCATTGAAGTAACTGATTGAAAGATAATGTTTTTCTGCGAACTGAAACATTGATTTGCTCATCTTCAGAAAGAGGTGATCTTTGACCAGTCGCACTGTGGGAAGCAGTGTGAGAGAGACCAGACTTGCAAGCCGTATTTATGCACAATCTTTCTGATCACGTGATTTTCAGATCATGAGAAATTTGATTTTTCACACACAAACTTATCTATTGAAATTGAGCTCTGTGTCGTGGAAATAGTGATACCTATTGATGCTTTAAGAACTTTCTTGAAGCAAGATGTCAAAACATTTTGCCCTGTCATCCTTAATTTGGGAAATCTTATTCAAGTCACACTCATCAGGCAACATAGAGAGTTACTTTCTATTATTGCCCACTTACACCTAAGGAAAACATACCCTTGTCTTCTGCATCACTACGAATTTATCTTTTCCTTCACACATATACACTCAATAGAAAGGTAAGCTATCACTAACTTTTACTGCACATTTTAATTTTGAGTGAGTTATATCATATGTTGCGTATGAGGGTATTCATTATTGATGTATAGGTAATGGGGGTTTTGCTCACTGTTTACTTGATGATTATAGTAGTATATTTAATAGGAGTTCTGTTCGGGAGCCGCTTGATGATCATTGTAAGCAGATATATTATTCAGTATTTCTCTTTTTCACAGGTTCTGAGCCGTTATGCACATTACTGTTTAGTTGTAATGAATGCTAAAGACATTGTTTCAAAACCATGTTCTAGTCAGGCTTTCAATGGTGACGTCAGGGTTTTTGATTTTTTTGGTGGGAATTCTTCCGACCCATTAGAATTTCTAGTCAGAGAACAGAGTAATGTTATTCCAACTCTTGAATCGGAAATAAATGAAAAAAAGTCAATTAAATGGAGTTTATGTTTGCACATCAAAATGGAAAAACCAAGTGGAAATGAAGCCTATTTCAGGTCTGAGATGCAAATAGCTACAGAAGGCACTGATTTAATTGATCAATATTTGTAAGCAATGAACAAAATGCTACAAACATTAGATGATTATGAAGGGGTTCATTCAGGTTTAAATGTCTCAGCCATTGTCCATTTGAAACACACTGTGGTGAAGTTTACTCCATTTAAAGATGGCAGTTACATCCCATTGCCACCAGCACTGGCAAAACATAGCAAGAGTATTACCAATATCAAAAATGAAAACAATGAATTATGTTTTGTTTTATCCATTCTTGCCAAATTGCACCCAGCTTCTCAACATAAGGAGAGAGAAACCAATTACCTCCCATATCTACATAGGCTCAATTTAGAAGGGTTTACCTTCCCTATGACTTTGAAGCAAATTACACGTTTTGAACAACTGAACTTGTTGAGCATCAATGTGTATGGTTTTGAAGAGGGAACCTTGTATACAATGTATATCAGTAATGAGATGGATGTAGAAGATAACAGACAAATAGATGTATTGCTACTGTCACAAGAAAGTCAGCCAGATGATTTTGATGGAATTCTTGGTTTAGAATGTCATGTGGAAACCATGGATGTAGACTCCATGCCCAAAACACACTTCTGTCTCATTAATAATTTAAATGGATTAGTCAGAGGAAGAAATCATCGTGCCAACTTCGTAGAAAATGTTTGTGGACTTACACTAGTAAAGAAAGATTAGAAGCTCACAAAGATTATTGTTATAAGAAGGCACAAAGAGTTGTTTTACCTAAACCAGAGGAAGCAGTTTATCAGTTTGGTTTAAGGTCAAAATATGCAGGAAGCAACAATGAACACATGCCCGATTTTAATCCAGAAAAAAGACACTTCCACTCTTCTCTACTTTGATGTAAATTCTTTGTTTGCCACTGTAATGTTGCAACCACTCCCTATAGGAAATTATCAATTCATTGAACCTGCAGATTTCAACTCCGTAGCCTGGTCCACCATAGATGCAGAGGGTGACACAGGGTATATCTTAGAAGTTGATTTGTGTAAATGATACCCCAATCATTTACACAAAGCTCATGCAGCTTTCCCCATGGCCCCAACACATGATGATATCCCCCTTTGATGAGTTATCAGTCAAGCACAAAGAGCTATTGGCTCATTTTCTTTAAAAAAAACACTCCACAAACTTCCAAAGAAATCATCTGGCAGAAAGCTTTTTTGTACATTGAAAGACAATTCACATTATGTGGTTCATTTCAAAACCTTGCAGTTGTATTTGAATCATGGTTTGATTTTGGACTGTATACACCGAGTTTTAAAATTTACCCAAGGACCGTGGTTAAAACCGTTTGTTGAACTCAACTTGCGAAATCGTAAAAATGCAAAAGATAATTGTGACAAAGACCGTTACAAATTGATGAACAATTGTGTTTTTGGTCGTTTCTGTATGAATAAACGCAAACACAAAACAGTGCAGTTGGTAACACAAAGACCTAGACTTCAAAAACTGTCAGTAAAAACCAAGCAGATCAAAATGTATTCAGATGAGGTGGTTGCTGTTGAATTAGAAAAGACGAGTGTACATTTAGATCAACCCATCACTGTTGGTTTCACCATTTTGGATTAGGCCAAATATGAAATTTATGACTTTTACTGCAATGTCATGCAAAAACAATATGACCTTGAACATTTAGATTTGCTCATGGCAGACACTGACAGTCTTTTTATGCAAGTCCATGCCCCTCCTCATGAACCCCTTCTTGATCCTTATGTATTCATGAAGCAGAATTTGCATCTCTTTGACACTTCCAATTATGAACCCAATGACCTCAAGGGATTGTATTCAGACCAAAACAGAAACGTGACAGGCAAGATGAAAGACGAAGCAGGTGGAAACATTATTTTAGAATTTTGTGGATTAAAGGCAAAGATGTATTCCTTTTTGATGAAAACTGACAAGACCTCATTGAAAAGAAAACAGCCAAAGGTATTAAAAAAATCAGTCATGAAGAAATTTCTCAGACATCAGATGTTTAAAGAGTGTCTTTTTGACAATAAAGCAGTCTCTTGTTCTTATTATCTGATTTAGTCGCACAATAACACTTTGTACACACAAAAACATACCAAAGTGTCATTGACATCCATAGACAATAAACGTTTCATATTAGATGATGGTATTCATAGCGTGCCTTAAGGTTATGCACCAACTGAATAGTTGTACACTGTGTCTGCAAGAAAATCTTCAGTGAAATTACAAGTTCCACACGTAAACTACATGATTATAATGATAATTTGGTTTAAATTTATTTGGTTTCTGTTTGTGTTTTGAAATTTTAGAATGTATGTTCATGTAATTATGATTGTATTCTGTGTTACTGTGTGTGTTTGATTTATTTTACAGGGTGAGTGAGACAACCTATCTGTGCAATGACTGCCTGGTGTATTTACCCATTGATGTAGATGGAGAAGATCAACAATGACTTTTTACTTGTGTATACTGCAGATTTTATAACTTAAATATACTTATCACAGGTTTATCAGTCATACTGACAAGTGTCCTGTCAGGAGGAAGAAGACAAAGAAGACACGTAAGTGTTCATGCAGGAAGGTTTATCATAGTGACTGACTTCTTTCCTGCTCTGTGTGTACAACAGTTTTATGTCAATTTGGCTTTCAGAGCAAAAGACACCAGCACTCAACAAGAAGACATTTTCCAATGGCTAACTGTGTATGTGTACTTTTCCTGTACAGTGACAATCTTACAGGTACAAGACACTATTTGTGACTTCTAAGTATACACAAGAAAACAAACAGTGAATAAGGAACAATATTTTATGCAATAAAGTACATACAGTTTGAGCATCAACATCATTTCAATAAAATGATTCTAATTGTATTGATTTACTCATCCCAGGAACACCTTGGGATGCTTTTCTTTTCATGTATAAAGTATTTTCAACAGTTTTTGTTTTGTCTTTCTTTTGTCTTTTTTTCATCAGATGATTGGGTACATGTAAACGTTTTAATAGTTTAAAGGTCACATGCAACCAAAAAATCAAACATAATTAAAACACAATTATCACTTATTCATGACATATAATAAACATTGCTGGTTATGAAAAAACATATAAACAAAATTATAGGCGTACAATCGCAAATCAAAAGTGCAATATTGTGTACTTCCCAAGAAACGCAGCAGCCGGGATACCGAACCCAGTCAGAGCGGGTGGGTGTGTACTCAAGTGTAACGGCTGGTTCATTTGCAGATGCCTTCACGGCTCATTGTGTGTGAATATATAGAGATGTTGGGTTTTGTAAATACATGCTCATTTTTTGTATAAAACATTTTGCAATCAAAAGACATCATAACATGTCTTGTGTTCAAGTATCACACCTGCCTGTCTGTGTAATTACATAATGTGACAGAGACCGAACTCGGGCCATAAATCAATGCATTTTGTTTATGGTGTATAGCCTGATTGGTGTTAAGTTCAAATTGCATGTGGTCAGTGATAGCAGCTGTGTATTGAAGATTGTCATTAGCAGACAGGCAGGCAGACACATAGGTGCCAATAAAACAAGAAATTGAGTTTTGTCTGTGACAACGACATATCTATATCACAGTTAGAAATTCTGTCAACGCTAAATAATGACATTGCTTTTAAGTATCGAACTGAGAAAGTGACTCGCTAAGAAGAACGTGTGGTGAAATAGACAAATGAAATTATATAAACAGTTAATTTACTGTCATAACATATAAAAAGCTCGCGCCTGTGAGAAATCAACAAAACATTAGAAAAATAGCTCACACCAAAGCCTTCACCGAGTATTCACCGGACAACCCGCTTCCAAGCTGGGCGAACCTATTTCACTGCGCACATGCTTTGAGCGCAGCCCAGCTGTTGAAACCCGTTTTCCCCAGAAAAGTCGGGGGAAATTTAGTGAAACGTTTGAACTCCGATTTCGCGCGTTTTTTTCCATCACGTTATTTTTCAACTTTATAAGTTGAATTTGCATTTTTGACGATTTGTTTCGGTAAGTCCATACCGAAAGGTATCAGAATCTGCAAAGTTGTGTTTTACGTTGCATGTGACCTTTAAGAAACTGCTTATACCCTACAGGTTAACTTGAACTTTGAGGTGACAGGATGAAAAACCGAATCAAGTCCACCATGTTTGAGTTTTGCACTTGATCGCCATTGCTTAACACAAGTTGTAAATTCTCATCTACATCTAATTGTCCCTTCATAATTTTATTTGTCACAAAGAGCCACATTGTCATCAATTTACCAATAGTCTTGGTAAAAGAAATGTCTTTGATTAATCGGTTAGGAACTTGAAACAGGAGCTCAGTTTTCTTGTTGCATACATGAGTTAGCTATCAGTTGTGAAGTGTCATCATCTGTCTCATTCGCTTTCTGAGGTTGAGCTGCCTGATGAGCTGTTTGATGAGCTGTCTGTTCTTCTTGTTTGGACACCAACCTCTGGTAATTCTCTCTTGTCAAAAGAATCATAGGCTTGTTCATGTTGTACTGTAGACAGGTAGGCTTGGTAACTCCTTATGCAAATAGGTAGAATTGAATGGTATGTGATGATGAGCTGACGTTTCCTGTGTCTACTGACACTTTTGGCGACTAACATTCGAATGGTTTTCTTGTGACGAGACAGGCGGGTTTTATCTTCTTCTGTAACCATTATGTTTCCTATGAGAATATTATACACAAGTGTAATACTTGTCATGAACTGTTCAGATGAAGCATGAGTTAGCACAGCTTTTCTCTGTCCAGGATTAGCTTGTGTTAACGCTGATAAAAAATGAGCATGCTTTTCTAGTAGTCCACACATAATGATGCTTTAGGACTGCTGCTCCTCTTTCAACTGATTAGGTTTCCAATAGACAAGGTTCTTTTATTACTGTCACCATTTCCTATGCTTCAGTATTTGCTTTTGGGGCTGCTACCATATTGATATAGCCACAATGAGGAGACAGTCTGAAATGTTCAGACAGAGGGTCATCTTCTGGTATCCATCTAGATGCACGAAGTTTACACTTAAAACAAGTACACTTTATCAGACTTGCCCGTGTAGATAAACCCAGCTTCAGCCATTGCTTTAGGAGACTGTTTCATTTGAATTGGCCAACTGTTGAAGGACCTTAGTCTGTCACTGTACTTCTCCCCATTAGGTGAATGACAGGTTACTCCCCAACATCACAATCTGACTCAACATCAAAATTGTCAAACCGTCCA
>NW_025766050.1:0-71823 GCF_003918875.1 Haliotis rubra | reverse complement strand
GGCTAGATATTGCTGAGTGCGTGGGCAAACCCAACAAACAAAAGTAGAAGTCTGAACAATTGAACGCTGTAAGACCAACTTGGCTTCTCAAGTTGAGCCATGATCTTAGTCGACACTCAATATGATCCTAGAGTAGGGCAAATGCAACGCTTGAGTGAACATTTGAGTCAACAAGTCTTACTTGTGAATAAACAAAATCAGTTGAACCATAATCTTAGTTGAAACTCAAAGAGATGTAGAGTATTATCAAAGCATCACTTCAATACATAAAGGCAAATACAACGCTTAATTGAACATTAGGTCAACAGGCCGTACCTGTGAATAGCAAAATCACGGGTACCAGCAAATCCCTGATCTCATACAAAAACGTTTTAATTACGAATGACAAATGGTTTACATTTAACTGTAGCTTGTTACGTCCCAAATATGCCAAATTAT
Source organism: Haliotis rubra (assembly GCF_003918875.1). NCBI lineage: Eukaryota > Metazoa > Mollusca > Gastropoda > Lepetellida > Haliotidae > Haliotis > Haliotis rubra. The sequence goes on along the minus strand of NW_025766050.1, from coordinate 71,385 downwards.
ATAAAATTGAGGATGTATAAAGAAGATACACAATTATTCCGTAAAGAAATTATTTTGTTACTAAGTTTATATGCTCCAGGCTTTGCCACAATCCTTGATTATGTGCATCCTGATATCATAAATGTATCTGCTCAGATTTTACCACCATTTCGTGATATGCATCCTGTATTCAGTGATGCAATGGTGTATCTCCTTCAGGTTCTGCCACCATTCGTGATATGCATCCTGTATTCAGGGACGCAATGGTGTATCTCCTTCAGGTTCTGCCACCATTCGTGATGTGCATCCAATGTTTTCAGTGATGCAATGGTGTATCTTCTTCGAGGTTCTGCCACGATTCTTGATTAGTGCATCCTGATTTCAAGGTCTACCAATGTGTGAAATAACCAGCGACCAGGAACATCAGCTCCTCGGTGAGGGTGCCAGGCTCACATTATCAGTCAATCTTACAAGGAGTTTCTGTTCTGGGCCTTCTCTGATTAGGTTGATGACTGGAAGAGTCAACACCACTCTCATCAATGGGTACAGGTACAGATACCACACATGAGGTACTGACCAAAGAGTTCACTGTAACAAGCTTCCACTTCGGGGACGTCCGAGTGATGTACACTTATCGTAGTGACATTTGGAACGTGTCATGTCAGGGTGTAAAACAGCTGGTTGAAAGTAAGCATACAACTGATCACAGGACAGCATCAACAGGTGTCTGTATCAATAATTAATGATAATATGTGTATGTATATCTCGCTGATTTCCATACGTGCATGCAATGTATGCTCAAAGAGCTACACTATCAAGAACATACAAATGATTAAAGACAGTTTTCAGTGCACAAATGAATACGTGACTGAAGATTTACGTTAGACTTTGTGGTCCTAACAAAGGAAGGTTCATAGACTTTTTTCATTAGGGGAAAATGTCTCAGCTCAAATAGCAGGTGATTCTAGAGTTTTGGAGCTGATAGCTTAATGCCTCGGGGATCACAGAATTTGAGTTTTCGATGCGGAATTGTCAATAAGTATTTATCTGTAGACCTTAGAGCTCTAGATGGGTTGTTATGCATCTCTGGTGTTTTTGTACTTTTGTCTTCATGTATTCTTTTAATTTGGTATCATGCACTTCGCGTGGTTTACATATTGCACTGGGTATGCTTTTAAATGTATAACTATATCTTGAAATGGGTATTTTCAAAACGACTTACTCAAATATATCGGTGATGATGCTCGGAAAGACAAGTGTCTGCATCTCTGATATTATTGTCGTATTTCATCATGCACTTGTTTACATAGTGCTTTGTGTATCTTACATGTGTATCATTACATCTCGACATTTTCCAGCAACGTATAGATTTATATCGATGTCACGATACGTCATCATGCAATTGAATCCAGTAATGAATCATTGTTCGTGAAAGAACCGTGTTTCCTTTTCCTGTGCTGCAGGTTCAATGTCCGACGTCACGACATCTTCCACAGCATCTGACACGTCCACAGCTCCTTCTTCATCAGATGGACCTGGCAAAAAGACATCTGACTCGTCCACAGCTCCTCCTTCATCAGATGAACCTGGCACATATACATCTGACTCGTCTTGGAAAGTTATTGTTGGGATTACAGTTTCCATTGCTGTCATCATCATCATTATCATCATCGTCGTCGGCGTCATTGTGATGTACAAGAAAACGCAAAGGTCAACGCCAAACAATGACGAGACTCGTGCACCTGAAGAAGAAATGCAGGTGTTGAAAACAACAAATCGACTGACGTGTAGAACTTTGATCTTGCTTTTGGCACATTGGCCAGACGTTGTAGTTAAGCACCTCACAGCCTCTTATTTCTCGCTGCCATTTCATCACTTTCCATAGGTTCAGCTAATACCTCAATATTTATGTTGTGTCTTCACTAACTCACTGTAAGGTATCATGTACCAATGGATGTGAATTCATAATGTTTAGTCATGAGAGTTTCACTACTGGTAAAGAGTGGTTGACTCATGAAATTCTCTTTTTTTGTCTGATAATTAACAGTTTAGTTTAGTGGTATCAATAGTCCAATTATGTAACATTGAGGAGGGAAGTGTAACCCACGATTTTAAGGGGTAAATGAATGAACACTCGAATAGCATAATTATATCAAAATGTGGCTTGTTTTGATATATTGTTATTTTATCAACGTTATAAAAACGAGTTAGGATTGTGTTATCTTATTTGACAAAGCACAATTGACTTTCATCTACTTTGCAAAACACATTAGAGAAAGATGAACTGTGTAACTATTTTAATACATTCTATTATCAGTTTTATGAAACAAAAGATTTTCTCAATAATTTCTGGGAAAACTGTAAGCAAAGCATATATTTAACAGTGCCCACGAGACTGTATCTCAGTGAACAGAGTACGGTAGAAGAAGGACTACAGAATCAAAACGTATGATCAATTTACTATGGGATGGGGTACCGTCAAACGGTTAGGGGCTGCATTGAGACCCGACACGGAAGGCCTAACCAACAACACACAGACAAGATAATCTCATTAACTGCACTATGTAGTTCAAATCTCCCCCTGCATTCCAGGAATTCTTCAATAGCAGGACACACTGAGCTATTTGATTTTATGTACCACTTTCTGTGGCGTGATTTAAAACCTTCCTTGATAATACCTTGAGTTTGTTTCAGATGAATTCCAAACGTCTGAGGTCAAATCCTGCGTGGTAAAACACATCAGACATATTGAGAAAACAAATCAACAAATCTGACATATTAGCATCAAGATGTTGCACGTGGACAAAGTAGACCATTGCGTCAGACCGTGAAATAATGCACTTTGAAGGCTCGGTGTACATTTCAGATCATGCTGCATGTGAGGCACGAGAATCTCGTGCATTCTATAAATACACTGCCGCACCTGCAGGCTCTGAAATCCACAACACGTATTGTTCGTTGCGTACCCCGTCAGTACGTTCACGGTGAATGGTTTGTTCCTAAATGAAATAAGATAATACGATTTTTATCAAAACACTTTCTTTCCATCTGGTTTCCATGAAAAAGCGAAAAAACACACAAAGCTAAATATCAAACAGCTGAACAACTGTGGCTGGTCAGATCACACTAGGTTAGTTGGGTTCAGGAATGTTTTGTTCAGCCGAAAACAGCAACACTCCAAAGCAACATCGCACAGCCCTGTGAACTAATCGAGTCTGAACCAGACAATCCAGTGACTGACATTGAGCTAGTGGCTGTATCTAAATCAACATTACCACAATGAATGTCAACAATTACTCCGCAAATGGGATAGGTACGGTCAAAGGGTTAGGGCCGCATTGAGACCCAGGCAAGATAACCTCATTAATTGCACTATGCAGTTCAAATCTCCCCTGCATTCCAGGAATTCTTCAATAGCAGGAAAGATTGTTTCAACTTCTCCCGTCTCTGAACCGGTCGCCTAAACGCAAAGGCGGAAAAGTTTGAGGTGGACGTTCGCCATGGGGATGGTGAAGCAAGTTCTACTCAACTAATGGCAGCACACATTACTGGCGACGTTGCGAGTGGTACGCAACGGCAACTGCTACTGATCGGCATTGGGTCGGTAGCGTCTTGGCGTATGACGGTCTCACATACGACAGGCGAAGTGATTTCGTTGTTTTGAATGGGAATTTGCTTGGCCAGCGATATTCTCCTACACTCCACTCAGTACTACAAACAACACAACTGTCATTCGTGTGATATACAAACAGGATCACGTATTATCAGCTCACACCTTATACAAATGCTCGACGTTTTATCTCGTCAGCGCTCACAATATGCCAATACTCACACGTATTATCATGGCTCGTCAGCGCATCACAATACGCCAATACTCACGTATTATCACGGCTCGACAGCACGCAATAATATGCCAATACTCACACGTATTATCATGGCTCGTCAGCACGCACAATATGCCAATACTCACACGTATTATCATGGCTCCTCAGCGCATACAATATACATATTCTCACACGTATTATCATGGCTCATCCAGCACATACAATATACATATTCTCACACTTATTATCATGGCTCGTCAGCACGCACAATATGCCAGTACTCACACGTATTATCATGGCTCGTCAGCACATACAATATACATATTCTCACACGTATTATCATGGCTCATCAGCACATACAATATACATATATTCTCACACGTATTATCATGGCTCGTCAGCACGCACAATATGCCAGTACTCACACGTATTATCATGGCTCGTCAGCACATACAATATACACATTCTCACACGTATTAACATGGCTCGTTGACACGTACAATATGCCTGTACACAACATCAAACAGTGAAAGCAAAATCACTGAACACAAATGAACACATTTCATTCAGATGATAAAAAACATACCATAAACCGACCACAGGTTAATACTAGACTCGAGCGCACCGCAATAAGGGAATGCACTTCGAACTCCCGCCTTTCCTTATAAACCCATAACAGAGCCATCTAGCGGACATTCTTACATCAACAAGTAGTACTTTCCTACGCAAGGGAGAAAATAATTTCAATCTTATTCGTTCCTCAAACGAAAGAAATTATATTTCTCCTACACTCCACTCAGTACTACAAACAACACAACAGTTATATGGTATGTCATGTACGGTGCACTCTTGAGACCAAAGAACGGGGGCTTAAAGACCCAAGAAAGAGACACTTTCAATCTGTTTTTCTACACTGTCCTTTACATAGCCATCTTTAGCCCCTTCTGCTCCTCCACCGTCCATGCCGTTTGAAAAGCCTATCAGGAATTCCCCGATTTGCAGCAACACTCGCCCCACCTGATCTCAAACTGTGCAAACCATAGCATTTAATGTCAGGCACATATGGTTTAAAGGCCTCAATAAACACTTCTCGTAGCCGAGTATATGACATTGATTTGTTATCTGATCTAAAACAATAACTTTCTTTTGTTTTGCACATATTCCTAAACACAAAGGAATCAGAGTCAGCGTTTTTGCAAAATGAAGATATTTCCAAATACCTTTCCAAGCACTTTACAGGACACATTTTTGTATTGGTTCTACCAATAACCAGCCAGGCTCCATCCTGATACACATCTGTTTTGAACTCTCACATTCAGTAATTCAGAGGAACGTAAGAAACCAGCAAAAGCAAGAAGACACATAGATACAGTTCTCAAATTATATACACTAGGCTCACGCATTTTATCATCAAACATCTTTTCAAGCAATTCTAACGTGATAGGCTCCTTCTTCTTCACGGGTTTCGATAATTTTCGCTTGGCTGCTTCTAGTACATTAACAACTAGGGCATTATCAGTAGGAGACGATAGCCCAATAATATTATGAAAGTGCCTAATGCTATAAAAGGCATTTTGCACCGGCGAATAAGATTCTGATCTTTGTATCACGGATAAAAGATATACAGCACTATGCAAGGGACTTAACGGTAACACGGTTGGCATACCGTTAGTAATCGCCCCTTCTTTCCATGCACGGAATCCATACTCGTACTTTTGCACGTGGACGACGCTCTAGCATGAGACAAAAAGAACCGGCACATCTCCAGCTAGCTGTCTCACACTCGGGGGTAGCGTCCCTATCTCCTCGGAAAACACGTGCAAAAATACATCTGTAAACACAAAATTCAATATTGAACACAAAGCGCCAACATTTGGAAATTTAAATTGCTCATACCAAACAAACCATTTCCTTGTCTACTCGGCACATATGCCTCTTTACAAGTGGGTAAATACACAATGTCCTTCACTTGTGAAATGAACGAATCCCAGGACACAATAAAGGCCAAACGTTTGCAGAATACCATTGAGGTACTATCAATGTGGCTTTAAAGTGGCCTCTAGCCAAATGTTTTAACACCCTGGCCACTAAATACACTGGCGGTACTATCCAGTTATTTCCTTCCGTCCAGCTCATAGTAAATGCATCGACTCCTCGTGAACCCGGATTCCAAAACCTTGAATAAAACCTGGCGACTTTGTTGTTATAATATGGAAACAAACAGGTCTACCTCATATGGGCCCCACATGGAACTAAGGTGTTGAAAACATAGTCAGCTATACCCCAATCGTCTGTGTCTATGGATTTTACTGAGGTAATCAGCTCTCTCGTTCTCAGAGCGAGGTAACCACTGCATTTCTAAGTGAATCTGGCATTCAATACACAAGTGGAATATCTTCAAAGCAATGTTCTGCAAATGCTTCTTCATAGATCCTTTGGATACAATAATGTCAACATTCTTGTTGTCGGTAAACCATTTGACTCTCTGCGATTTCAACTTGGACACAATACTCTGCATAACCATATACACAGCCTTTATCTCTCGAAAGGTAGAGCTCGCTTTAGCCTCATCAGGAGACCACTGACCATGTGGACTGAACGTCACCAAATTGAACACAGTATCCACCATACCCGACATTACTTGCATCACTATATACAATCCAGTGTAACAGTATTCTGCTCTATCAAACACTTCTCCGAGTATAGTTGCTTATGTTGCTTAACCAAAACTGAAGCTGTTGGATGCTTAGTTCAGAGAGAGAAGTACACTGTCATTCCATGATACAATATCAACAGTTTGCATGGACAACGACCTCGTCATAAGCTGAGCAACAGATCCGAGCACAATACTCATGCTTATTATCTGCCCACTAGTATTGTCCTCCACTCCCTGAAGTGCGTCCCGCTGTGGATGATTGCTTCTGTCCGCTTGTAAAGGGACAATGACGTCGCCAGTGTTCAAAGCTTCCACACGAGAAACATGCCCCACTGGAAGAACTCCTCCGAAAGGGCTGATTGACGCTAGGTACAGATTCAGCAGAAGTAACAGTAGCAGAAGCTGCTACGACCACCTCGAGGCCTGCTGTAGGGACTCCGTGTGAAACGCGCATTCCTTGCCTTGAATTTCCGAACAGCTTTACTCTCAGCCCTTGAAATTCGCTTGTCGTCGTCTGAGTCAGATGCAAGATCTCGGGAAACATAATTTTCACAGTTTCCCCATCCACCATCAGAAGTGTCGGCAATCCTTATCAGTTTATTACGCTGCTGAATACGTAGTACTTCTGTATCTACCAGATCTGAGGCGTAATCCAACTTATTGTATTCAAGAGCAAACTTAATCTGCTCCAAGCTATCCAAAGTCTCAGAATTGAAACTATGTTGAATTTTATTACCTTCTTTTTTTTCCAAACTATGTCCTTAGCAGCCTTCAACTTCGTGAGTTCTTTAGGCGTCTTTAGAAATTCGCCACGAAAACTCTCAATCTATTTTCCACAGACTTAGCAATTTCTGCTTTAGATTGGTCCAACTTCAACCAAATCTCGTCTAGCTTGTCAGAGATAGGTTTGTTTTGATCCATGTTATAACTGATAGGTTAATACTAGACTCGAGCGCACCGCAACTGAGGAATGCACTTCGAACTCCCCCGCCTTTCCTTATAAACCCATAACAGAGCCATCTAGCGGACATTCTTACATCAACAAGTGAGTACTTTCCTACGCAAGGAGAAAATAATTTCAATCTTATTCGTTCCTCAAACGAAAGAAATTATATTGTAAACAACATTTAGCGTCCTGTCGTAGTTCCATTTTCTTAAAAGTACCACCAAATTTTTAAAACTGCAAGACAGATCATATCGTGCCCAGGTTCTCACCGATTATCGCGGACGAAAATGCATACAGACAAGTGTCCCGATAAAAGTCCCAATAGAGAATCTGTGGACTGTTCGCGGAGGAGGGTGTACGCGAGGGACCCCATGAACGTCAGCCAGCTTTGGGTAACTCTTCCCAAAGGACTACCGTATGCAAGTTAATCAACAGTCTGGCTATAGTCTGTTTGCAGTGAAACAGTACCGATGAATTTCACTTTAAACAAAAGGAAATCAAATGAGTGAAATTTTGATTGCAAATCCTCATAACTTTACCTTGCCAATTGAACATTAAAATCTAAGAATTTTTATTCAACTTAGAATAAAGTTGTTTAACAAACGGTCATAGATTCAAATCCGCTATTATTGGTTTGTAATACAAGGGGTATGCACTTTAAATGAAACCTCGAGAACAAGAAGGGTTGGTAGTCTAAGGGTCGGTAGTCTAAGTTAACGCTCATCACGTTACCACGTGCATTTTGTTTCACTGTTCCAACTACTGCGCGTACCCCCTTGTAATACAAACCAAAAATAGCGATTTGAAACTATGATCGTTTGTTAAACAAATTTTATCATAAGCTAAATAAAATACTGAGATGTAAAAGTTCAACTGGCAAGGTAAAATTATGAGGATTCGCAATCTTAATTTCACTTTGTTTGATTTACTTTGTTTAAAGTGAAATTCGATCAGTACGTTTTCACTACAAACAGACTATAGGTGTTGTGCGTATATTGTCCAACGTGTGGACACCCAGACATTGATCTTTATATGATTTAAAGGAATATTTTTCTTACTAACACCTACATTAATTATTTCATCAATTCTCCCATATTTTGGCAACACGTATATGATTAATTTGACTTGTAAGTCACTATCTTTTAAAAATAGTTGCCTTGTTTGTTGGAAAAACATCCCAAACACTGTGTAGTTTCTTTTGTGTGTTTTTTTTATCAGTTTAGTATTTACATCTATAGTTTTAACATTCTGATGGACAGACACCAGCAGCCATCTTTGAATTACCAGTCACCTGCTTCATTCGTTCCTCGTTGGTTATCAGTTTCCCTGCGTGTCACGGGATGGTCCCGTAAACTCAACCCACCCAGGCCTCCTAGAGTATATTGAGCTACACCTCTGTCTGACTACAAGTAATGTTTGAATAAAATGCATATACCAATCTATATTTTCAACGCAAGCTCGAAATGCATATACTTTACTCATTGAACGTGAACTTTCCAAACGTTTTCAGGTTTATGAACATTTAACACAAGAGAATACCCAAAGAGAAGGCGACTCGTACCTAATACCATCAATGCAAAATGTACTTTTGCTCGTTGTCAGAGGTTTGTTTGTCGGACGTGTTGGTATGTATCCGGTGAAGCCGTTCTGCTGGTGCGCATGACAAACATTTGTGTCACGCGTTGGCACGGTCGCTTGCAATGGTGACTTTTTTAAAGGCATGCGCCATGTAAGATTTCCTACATATTTTGGAACTGAGAGCAAGTCGTGGCAACAGACATAACGCCATAATGTAATTACATAGAATGCTAAAAAGCGTATGTACGACATAGGTGTTTCTTTACGGCTTGTTAACGTACATGTAGATCGATTTGGCGAGAGCGCGTGAATTGCCAACCCGAAGGTGATTGAATGAGTTTTGGTTTACACCGCAATATTCTGTAAAATCATCGAGTCTGGACCAGACAATCCAGTGATCAACAGCAGGAGCATCGATCTACGCAATTCAGATACGATGCACCGCGAAAGGACAGGACAAGCGGTTTTCATGGCATCACGTGAGGTTGATTGTCATGTCACGTTTGTATCAACAATATTTCCTTACGTAACATACGTTATATTTGGGATTACACTTTCTCAGTAAAGAAAGATTCCAGTACTTTGTGGGGAGGGGTTGAGTCCATCTGGGATTCGAACCCACACCCTCAGAAACAGGCACCTAATCGCCAGCACATAAAGTCAGACGCCTAGACCACCGAGCGGCTTAGCGGTCCTAGGCGTCTGACTTTGTGTGCTTAACGATTAGGTGCCTGACTTCGAGGGTGTGGGTTCGAATCGGATGGACTCAACAAAATACAGAATCTGTATTACTTTACTGAGAAAGTGTAATCCCAAATGCAATTATATGTTAACATTGACCACTTTCTAAAATGGCATTGTGTATTTCAAATATTCCTTACATATCGATGTACGCTATCTCGCCTGACTGGCCAGCAAAATTTGGAAACTACTTCGCACACTGGCTGCATATGATCGTAATGTGCACGTGCGCATGAACTTCACGTAATCTGTGGTAACTCTTCCTCTTATGTTTGGTTCAACGATTGACAGTAAAGATCTTTGGTATATCGGCCAGTAGATTATTCTGCAACCATGGCGTGCAGAGTTGCCTCCCTTAGTTGCCAGATCCATGCGCCACTTTCGGCCTTCCTATATTGCTATGGGATATAACTCGGCTTTACACTTCAATGTCGTATTTTATCGTCCGTCGGTGGGATATAGTCGTCCGTCCGTCCGTCCGTCCGTCCGTCCGTCCGTCCGTCCGTAATCATTTTGTTTCCGGAGCATAACTCAAAGACCGTTCGATATTTTTCATCCAAAATTGGTAGATATGTCAAACATAACCTAAAGTGGTGCCTTTTGCTATTTACAGATTATTGTCATTTTTATTTTCTCGGTTTCCATGGAAACGTTTTGGACTTAGTCTTAAAGAAGGGTGGGCTTCGTTTCCGGAGCATAACTCAAGAACCGTTCAATATTTTTCAACAAAACTTGGTAGATATATCAAACAGATCCTTAAGTGGTGCCTTTTGCTATTTACAGATGTTTGGCATTTTTATTTTTCCCGGTTTCCATGGAAACGATTCAGACTTAGTCCCAAAAGTGAGGGGTGGGCTTCGTTTCCGGAGCATAACTCAAGAACCGTTCAATATTTTTCAACAAAACTTAGTAGATATATCAAACAGATCCTAAAGTGGTGCCTTTTGCTATTTGCAGATTTTTGGCATTTTTATTTTTCCTGGTTTCCATGGAAACATTTTGGACTTAGTCTCAAAAAGTAAGGATTGCTTTCGTTTCCGGAGCATAACTCAAGAACCGTTCAATATTTTTCAACAAAACTTTGTAGATATATCAAACAGATCCTAAAGTGGTGCCTTTTGCTATTTGCAGATTTTTGGCATTTTTATTTTTCCTGGTTTCCATGGAAACATTTTGGACTTAGTCTCAAAAAGTAAGGATTGCTTTCGTTTCCGGAGCATAACTCAAGAACCGTTTGATATTTTTCAACAAAACTTGGTAGATATATCAAACAGATCCTAAAGTGGTGCCTTTTGCTATTTGCAGATTTTTGGCATTTTAATTTTTCCTGGTTTCCATGGAAACGATTCAGACTTAGTCCCAAAAGTGAGGGGTGGGCTTCGTTTCCGGAGCACAACTCGAAAACTTCTCTATATCTTTCAGCAAAACTTGGCAGATATGTGAGGCAGATCTTGAAGTGGTGCCTTTTGCTATTTGCAGATATTTGTGATTTATTATTTTCTCTGTTTCCACGGAAATGATTCAGACTTATTCTCAAAAGGAAGGGGTGGGTTTCGTTTCCGGAGCATAACTCAAGAACCGTTAAATATTTTTCAACAAGACTTGGTAGATATATCAATCAGATCCTAAAGTGGTGCCTTTTGCTATTTACAGATTTTTGGCATTTTACTTTTCCGGTTTCCATGGAAACGATTCGGACTTAGTCTCAAAAGTGAGGGGTGGGCTTCGTTTCCGGAGCATAACTCAAGAACCGTTCAATATTTTTCAACAGAACTTGGTAGATGTATGAAACAGAACCTTAAGTGGTGCCTTTTGCTATTTGCCGATTTTTGGCATTTTTATTTTTCCTGGTTTCCATGGAAACATTTTGGACTTAGTCTCAAAAAGTAATCATTGCTTTCGTTTCCGGAGCACAACTCAAAAACCGTATAATATTTTTCAACAAAACTTGGTAGATATATCAATCAGATCCTAAAGTGGTGCCTTTTGCTATTTGCAGATATTTGTGATTTATTATTTTCTCAGTTTCCATGGAAACAATTTGGACTTAGTCTCAAAAGGGAGGGGTAGGTTTTGTTTCCGGAGCACAACGCGAAAACTTCTTAATATCTTTCAGCAAAACTTAGCAGATATGTGAGGCAGATCCTAAAGTGGTGCCTTTTGCTATTTGCAGATTTTTGTCATTTATTTTTTTCATGATTTCCATGGAAACGATTTGCACTTAGTCTAAAATCAAGCTAGACTTTAAGTAACTGTCAGATGATTTGTTCTTTCAAAGATGTGGGGGCCGGGGGGATATGTCATCTTCTGATGACTCTTGTTACCAAACACGAAGTCGTCATGCGAGTGAGCTGTGGTGATCTTCTTAGTGAATGATTATTTACTAAGCTAGCTGTACTGATATCAGTAAGTGAGAGAGTTTAGTTTTACGCCGCTTTTAGCAACATTCCAGCAATATCACAACGGGGGATACAAAAAATCGGCTTCACATATTGAACCCATGTGGGGAACCGAACTCGGTACTTCGGTGTGACGAGCGAACTAACAACAAGGACTGCCCCACCGCCCACTCATTTCAGTGACGTTCATAGTTGTAGGTGTATCTATGTGTGCGTGCGTGTGTGTGCCAGTGGTATACATTGTCTTATAGTGTGCATTGTTTCTATTGGCATTCAGTAGGGGTAGACTAAGGCTTAGTCTCTGAATATATATAATTTTGATAGTAACAAACAAGCCCATTTAAATTGAAAAGGAGCCCTAGGGAGACCAGAGATTCAGAACCTGGGAAAATCTAGACTTGCTTCGTTTAGGGCTTTAGCACTACAGGGAAGGCTAGGCTGTAGGGACAATAATGTGGTTCAGGGACTGTGAGACAGACTAAGTAGGGGGCAGTGGCCTGTTGTATTTGACTGTTTAGTCTGACAGTCCTCAAAGGCACTACAGGATCGCTTTTCAACCTGAGTCTAATTTCCTATGCTGTTAACTTCTATGTATAGTTCTTTATCAGCTTCAGTCAGGACATCTAAGGGGTATATCAAATAGTTTTATTGTAACATCGGTACTCGCCAAGGCTGTGTTTTGAGCCCTCAGATTTTTATTATCTTCATAAATAAGCTATGCAGTCTTATGGAGTTGGAAGGAGGTCAATGTATTACAGTTTCTTCTTCTATTAGCAATCTCTGCTCTCTTATGTTTGCTGATGATGTGTCAGCAATAGCTGACACCTGTGCCCAGTTGCAAAAAGATCAATGTACTTGGTAAATTTTTGTGAGCAAATTGGTATGAGCGTGGATCTAAAGAAAACTAAGATTATTGTTTTTAGAAATGATGGTCCCTTGCGCTCATATGAAAATTGGTTTTATAATGGCAATGTTATTGACACTGTATCTTTTACAAGTACCTTGGAATTATGTTCACTCCTAAATTATCCTGGAGTAAAGCTACATCTTGCCTTGCATCACAAGCTAGTAAAGGCAATATTCTCTGTTAAAAATTCCAAAGGAAACTTGGCAGCATTAATTGTACAGATTTATTTAAAATCTTTGATTGTATGATATCACCCATTCTCTGTTATGGGTCTGAAATCTGGGGCACATCCTACTGTAATACCATTGAATCTGTCCATATTAAATTCTGAAAATATGTCTTGAAACTTGGGAAATCCACCTGTAACAATATGGTCTTGGGTGAATGTGGAAGAGTGCCTTTACAGTTTACTTATACAACCAATGCAGTGAAATACTGGTGCAGACTTCTAAACATGCCTGACTATGGATTACCAAAACAATGTTATTTTATGCTATTATCTTTAGACAGGGGTAGGACGAAACTCATGGGCAAATAGAATTAAAAATATTCTTTTCAATTTGGCTTTGGATTTGTTTGGATAAGTCAGGAAATTGGTGATCACAAAATATTTATGGAATCATTTAAACAGAGACTACGTGATAATTTATTTCAATCTTGGCATTCATCTTTGGACAGTAACCGTAAATGTCTTTTACTATAAGCAATTCAAATCTTTGTTAAATGTTGAGAGCTACTTGATAAATAATGATATCCCTCAATATTTAAAATCTATATATGCCCGATTTCGGTGCTGTAATTTTAAACTAGCAGTTGAAATGGGCAGATACACTGATGTTGCATATAATGAAAGGCATTGCCTGTTTTGTAAAATTAAATGGTATCTTTGTTGTTGAAGATGAATGGCATGTGTTTTATATCTGTGATGCATATTCTCATATCAGAAATAAGTACAGATCAAAAAATATTTTAGTAAATGTCCATCAATTATTAATGTTATATCAATATTACAGAGTAAAAATGTCAATATTATCAAGGAGGTATGTCTATTTTTATACTTTGTTCACAAGAAACACAAATCTAAATGAAATATATATGTGCTCTACGTATCATCAATTTATGTACATGTATTTTGGGCCGGAGGCCTGTTACTGAAATAAAATTCTGTTCTGTTCTGTTCTGTTCTGTTTTAGTCTGACAGTCCTCAAAGGCACTACAGGATCGCTTTTCATCCTGGATACTCAACCTGAGCCTATTTTGGAGCCTGATCACAGTGGCCTGTTGTATTTGACTGTTTAGTCTGACAGTCCTCAAAGGCACTACAGGATCGCTTTTCATCCTGGATACTCAACCTGAGCCTCTTTTGGAAGCCTGATCACAGTGTTGTGTTGTATTTGACTGTTTAGACTGACAGTCCTCAAAGGCACTACAGGATCGCTTTTCATCCTGGATACTCATCCTGAGTCTATTTTGGAAGCGTGATCATTGATAATCACCTGATCCTTGTCCTGCATTGTTTCTATTGGCATTCAGTAGGGGACAGTGGCCTGTTGTATTTGACTGTTGTTGAGTCTGACAGTCCTCAGAGACACTACAGGATCGTCTTTTCACCCTGTATACCCAGCCTGAGTCTATTTTGGAAGAGTGATCATTGTTCCTATAATCACGGCTTCAGTATCACACTGTCCTTGAAACTGTACTGCTATATTTTGTACTACCATTCTAACTAAAAATCAACAAAATAAGGTCCGATGTCCCAAATGTGCTTGTGTCAGGGCGTCTGCCTGTTTGGAAGGCCGTCCTGCTTGGACTGCATAACGCCACTGAGACGTAAGCTCTCTTGAGGAGGAGGGATCTGGCAGCAAGCGCATCAAGATTCGGAGTGTGCATCTTTGGATGAACTGGAGATGGAAAAAATCTGGTCCGTCGTAGGTACCAATATTGGGTCATCCAACCGAAACCAAATATAAAACATTCTTCTTTGCATGTCCTATACCTAGGAATACCAAGTGCCAGAGTAATATCGTCATCACGCTTCTCGATGAGTTCCTCAAGTACATTGAAACGACTTAATCTCCACCAAGGACACACCGAGCTGTTTGATTTTATGTACCACTTTCTGTGTAACTAGAACTGGGTGTGTTTGTTTATCTTTCTAAAGCAACAACATGCTTACGTTATCAGTTGTGTTTTGAGAGTGGACAGCTGGAGTTTTCCAAATATTTTTGAATTGTAGTATGTATATCTTTGATTTAAAATCTTGCCTTATGGACACAATTTAAATTATTTACTTTTAAAAGCACTCACTTTACAACATTAACTGGGAAAAGCTTCAGTTTTGGATAATAGGCACTGTTATCTTTAGTGATATGAGATTGCAATTGGTATTTCCAGGATGTGTAGTGGTTTTAGAGCGTCCGCCGTTCACGATGTGTCCGCGCCTTCAGACGTTAAATTTTGTAAATGCCATTTAATGTTACAATCACTTGTCATTCTTATCATTTCCTGTGTCTCCCATAGAATACATACAGCGGCGTAGTTTAGGGAAGAAAGAAGACAAGCATATATCGTAATTCATTTCTCAAGCACGACATTTAAATACATTTAACCCGAGATCGATGCACGAAATTCATTCTTTGCAGTAGAGATGAGTAGAATTGATCAAATCTTTCAATTTATTAAATGCAGGAACATGGAGGGCTTCCATTTGGATACCCAAACGCTGTTCTCTTAAATAAGGTTCGAGCTTGCATTTTCACGAAATGTCGTTGCCGTTCAAGATGTCCGCCTTCAGATTAATTTTGTAAATGCCATTTTGTTACAATCACTTGTCATTCTTATCATTTCCTCTTCTCCCATATAATACATACAATATAGATTAGGGAAGAAAGAAGACATATATCGTAATTCATTTAAAACATTTAAATACATTTAAAACGTCGATGCAAAATTTCATTTTTTGCAGTCGAGGTGAATAAATTGATCAAAACTTTCAATTCGTTAAATGCAGGAACATGCAGAGGCCTCCATTTCCCCACCCAAACGCTATCTCTTAAATACATAGCGAACTGGAAGTTTGGAACTGTTTGTCTTAAGGGAGTAGAAATGTTTGTGGTATTCCTCCTGTAACCTGACCAACTGCTCCATACCCAAAACTGAAGTTCCTCAACAGTCACATTGTCGACATTTTCAGTACCCTTCCTTCTTGAAGGAAACACTGGAATTGCTCTTTCAAAGCCGGTACAATTTTGGGTAGCAAACAAGATCAGCTAAACATCAAGAGGAACCAGACAGAAATGTTTGAACCATCAGTAGGAGGAGGTAATATGTCCTTTGGTGGTTTATGACCCTGTGAATCCTGTGTGAAAACACTGAGCGCCTGAGCCTGAACCCATGAGTTAGCGTGTAATTATCTGCCAAAGGAGCAACCTGGTGTAACTGATTCAGATCCAAAACTGCCCTGACTCACTGCTTAAAATGTTCCAGCTAATCCGAGTACCTCAATTTATCAAAATCACCATCGACCTCCTCAGAAGTACACCACCTGCCAAACAAAGTTTCCATCATCAGCCAAAGTTCTTCCTAAGCCTTGATCAAAACCTTCTTGGCATCGACCTTAAACATTATGATGTCGCGAATTTAACATAGCCAATTCGACCAGTTCTGACTTTTGAGACTTTTCGGATGCCGTTTGACTAACAAACACATCAAGGATGAGGATTCTATTTTTATGGATATACAAATTCTTTATTCTGTATATGGCGACGTTTCGACATAGATTCTAATGTCGTTGTCAAGCAACGTCGCCTATACAGAATAAAGAAGTTGTATATCCATAAACATAGTCCTTATCCTTCACTTGCTTGACAACGACATTAGAATCTATGTCGAAACGTCGCCTATACAGAATAAGGAAGTTGTATATCCATACAAATAGTCCTCATCCTTCATCTACCCAACTTCTAGAATGCCAATCAAATAAATAACAAACACATCTACAATAAACGCCTCAGTGTTTGCTGGCTTCACACTATATGAGAGAATAAAATGTTAACCCGATGATATATGAACTTCCTATTCAGAACGATCCCCCAAGTTCATATATATTTCGACTTCCACATTGAAATCAAGTTAAACATGTTATGTACACAACAAAGAATACAGTATGAAATAAATGTTATAGTACTATAACATTTACCAGGTTTAGAAACCTATACAAAGTGTTCATACGTTTACAAAGTCCTCACGATGGCACAATGGAGTGACCGTAAGGTATTCACTGGCAGTATAAACAATGGTGGTGCTAATATCCACGTAGCAACAGCACTGGTCCAGCTTCCAGAACTGGTCAAGGCAGAACACCCTGGGTGAAAGCCTGGTTTTCACACAACTGATAGTTTTGATGTAATGCGAGATGATGGACGCATAGTCTTGCCTACTTATACTTATATTAATCCAATAACCTTGCCTTACCATGCTGGATTAGGTCTACATCTTATCCGGAAGATTCATGCTGTTGATCACTGAACTTTAAAAATAACGAATGTCGTAAACTACTCACTCACTTATTGTTAAAACACAAGGTTTATGAACTGAATTTGAAAACACAATGTTATGAACCCACAACCTATCCAAACTTTGTTTACAATAAAAGTATACTGCCATTCCGTATGTATTGTCCAAGAAAGGGTTATTGGACAGCCCTGATGGGACAACATATTGACATCCTGCACGAATCATTAACACTCACTTCCAGCAAAACAACATCCATGAAATAACTTCGCAGTATATGACCTTAGACCTTTCCTCCACTGAACACACCTGGGTTGTGACACGTGCGCGTTAACGTCATAGGACGCGTTAACGTCATGGCAGCAAAGAGGAGATTAATCGTTCATTAAAGTATGTCTGTCTCGTTGAGTGAATGACAAACTTGTGGAGAGTTCACGCACTACCGTGATGATTTCCAGCTGATGATTTGTCTTATAATTTTGGACAAGAGTAGTGCGAATAAAAAAGTTCACAACAGTTGTTTAACAAACCATCATTATTTTGTTTAAATATTTTAAAGCCTTATGTTTTTCAAATAGGAAATCATCCTCGATAATATCCAGGGTAAACGTTAAGATAAATCTCCACTTAACCCTGGATGCATCCGGCTCGGCCCGATGATTTTATTACCTCCCTTGGCTAGCTTTTTATCCAATCAGGTGTCTACTCTGGGAAGTTGAGCGTACCAGTCACAACTCGCTTTCGCTTCTTAAATTATCTATCCGATTAAACTTAAACACAACTGACGCAGAGGTACTCTGAAAAGAGGTAGAAGGAGTTCTTGCATATATTTTTTTTAAAGTGTCAATTTGTATGATTTTCCCCCAAATCTGAGTGGCACTGCGAACAAACCTTCGCGGCTGCGACCGCTATCTTTGTTGACACTGGCAAGCTCGGTTGTAACGGCGGCTTAGCTGATTGGCTACTGTGAGAATGCAGAGCCAGCAAAGGGAGGTAATACAATAGGGCCGAGCCAGATATGGTATAGTGGAGATGTATTAAAACGTATACCCTGGAGATTATCGAGGATGATATGAAATATGGTTAATAAAGTGTTTTCTTATCTGCCATCTCCAATAATGTACATCTCCTTCATACTCGTCGCCTGTCTGCAATGCATCAGATCGTGTTTTGCCATATTCAGACGTTTGTAAATCAATACATCGGCTTCAAACCCAGCTTTTAACGTTTCTACAGTCCGTTTATTTAATTTGAGACCGATGAATTGCTCACTAACACAAATCTAATAAGTGCAACAAAACCAAATTTGGCACAGTCACATGAAACCGAGAGACCAACTCTGATGATTTGTCTTATAATTTTGACACCCGAATAAACAAGTTGTTTAACAAACCATCATTATTTTGTTGTATCTTTTCGCTATGTTTTACGAGGGGGACCACTTGCTGGTAGAACGGTTTTTCCTCACTGTGAACAAATAGTTAATTGGGCTAGAGACTGGAATGTCGTTTTTAATCCTAACAAAACTGAAAGCATATTATTTTCACGTAAAAAACACCCACCAGACATCCTGATATTCACATGAATAATATCAATATTAAAGTAGTTTCTCATCATAAACATCTCGGTTTAACATTGTAAAGTCAGCTGTAATTGGCATGAGCACATTAGCGACATAATCAAGAAAGTATCCCCGATGATCAACTGCTCTAGGTCCTTGAAATATAGATTATCACGTAAGAGCATAGACACTATTTACAAACAATTTATTATTCCTCTCTTTGACTAATGTTCTCACATCTGGGACAATTGCAGTAAAGAACAAAGCAACTCCCATGAAAAATTACACCTAGATGCTCTACGCACAATATGTGGTGGTGTACGCGGCACCAGTCATAAGAATTTTTATTTTCAAACCAATTTTACCTTTTGGACGAAAGAAGGGATCTTTTCAAAAACTAAAACTGATGCACAAATTTCTAAATAATGAAACTCCGACTTACTTGCAAAACGTAATCCCGTCTAAATCACAAAATGGCATCTGCACGCTAAGAAATACGGGACAAATTCGCAATATCTATTGCAGATCTATTCTGTATGCTAGATCCTTTATACCAGATGTAATCAGACAATGGAACGATCTGCCACAATCAACAAGCTCTGTTAATAATCACTCTGATTTCAAACGTTTAATATCTACTCGTAAAGGTGCCTCGTTCTTCTTTGATATCAATATTGGTAATAGACAATGCCAAGTAATCCATGCACGTCTCAGGCTCGGGTGTACTGATTTAAATTCTCATAAGTTCGATAGACACATCTCTCCAAACCGGGCCTGCTCTTGAGAGAAGATAATATTCACTACTTCTTCACCTGTCCGTTGTATAATGACTTACGTATTTCAATGTACTTTTATCAACATGGATACGACATACATTATTATATGGTAATTTTAATGTAGACTCTGAAACTAACAACAAGTTTGATCTCCTCTGTCACCATTTCATCCAGTTTTCAAAAAGATTTAACATGACTTAAGAAATTACTAATAAAGTTCAACAATTAAAAAATATTTTACTGAAATGTGTCTAACGGTGGTGAGAAAAGGGATGGTTTACCTTTCGTTAAGTGTCCTAGGAGATGGAACGTTGATGAGTAGAAAATGTCTAAGTCGATGATTAGCATCAGGATGTTTGCGATGATTATTGCCCAACTTCTGGGATTTCAGGGAGGAATTAACCGGGTTATGAATCATGAAAGGAACGTTTATCACCCTACTCTCCAGGTCTAAGATTTCCAAATCTGGTACTATGTTTGTTGAGAAAACAGTTCTACTTGTGGTGTTTTTATGATTCTACTGATTTAAAATCTTTGCTTTAGGGTTGCATATTGCCACTTTCCGATGTTATATCAGAGTGGCTTTTTGTTGTACTGGTGCGAACCTTCAGTTTGTGAATTTGAAGAGGAATTTTGTTTCTAGATTGGATCAAGTGGGTTTTCCGAAAATCTCTTTTTTAAAGCGTATATTTGCTTGTTTTGAGTTCTATGGGGGCGGGAAAATGTTTGTCTGCTCAATTTGTTTGTCAAGAACCTGACAATTCGTAAACTGCTGAACATCCTTAAAAGGAAACTCCACGAATGTTTCAGTTACTTGTGTACTGTCTGTACAAATGTCTTCAGAAATGTTTAAAATTATGATTGGGCTAAACATTTTGTAGCTAATTACAAGACCTGTCCAAACTTTCAATAGAGTGTTCAACATACTGGCAATTTCGTTGTTGTGAAACCAGGTTTAGGTAGGTTAGTGTAGTTACGGGGTAACACACATAATTATTCAAGGATACTGTTTTGATTAGGAAACAGAGTTGCCGAATAATCTTGCTGTTAATGAGTGGAAGGTGTTCATCAAATTGCTCTTCCAAGAACATATGAAAAATATGTTTTAGTTTTCCTAATGAAACCCCTTTGGCATGTCATTTGGTTGTGAACAAAACCCTTGACAAAGTTGCATCCTATTTCTTTCGGCCTATGATTGTGGCATCTTGTAGTTGAATTTTGCAAAACCGATCATGAAGGTGAAATGTTTAACTAACCTCAGCTGACATCCCACGACACATCTTTCAAAACCTTCCAAGCTCTCAGGGCTGTAATAAATTGTGCTATTTCTTTATCGAAAATTGTTTCTCGGGTTATTAAAAGGTTTCATGAAGTACTTCCCCGTGGTTGTTTTCTTGAAAACTATTCAATACGTCATTAAACAAATTAAGTCTGGTACATATTGTAACACCCTTTGGGTGCTCGAGTGAAGACAAATAACAAAAGGAAATGAAGAAGTAGGGAAAGCTAAGTTTGTAATGATGAATGCCATGTCAAAATGAAAGCATAGATACTTAAAAAGTACCTTCCATTTACTGATGGCATAGCTGAATACGTTAGTCCGTAGTCAAACAATTCTGAAGTTTTTGCTAACTTCGATGTAAGTTATAGGCAAGATGCCATTTGAGATGATTTCAGCAAATGTCTCTTGGTGCTTCTTAAGTAATGTTCATGTGTAATCTTAGTGAGCTATTATGATATGCTTAATGAGTTAGCTAGCTGATCTATCAAAATAATATGTGTGTGGATGGGATGGAATTATATAATTAGTGATCTGTGATGGTTTGCTCACTGAGTTATGAGTGAGTGAGTGTCATGTAAAGCTGAGTAAGCTGTGACGATAAACGTAGTTAGTGAACTGAAATGCCATTATCCTCATTCAGCTGTGGTGATACGCTCAGTG
The DNA here is from genome assembly GCF_003918875.1 of Haliotis rubra. Lineage (NCBI taxonomy): Eukaryota > Metazoa > Mollusca > Gastropoda > Lepetellida > Haliotidae > Haliotis > Haliotis rubra. Next base: position 49,564 of record NW_025766050.1, on the reverse strand, counting down.
AATCTTGGCACTGAAATGTTGCTTCCAGAAACGTGGTTGCGTGCCCTTCACTACCACCAGCCTCAGTACTGAGGGCTATAACAGTAATGTTATAGTATAATTTCTCATGATATCATGTTTCGTTTTTGAAAATTCACATTATTGGTTGTCAGATTAGCGTTTTCTGCAGGTCCACTCAATACCAACAGTACAATAATGTAAATGTATGCAAAGAATATTGAAAGAATATCTTTAACGTAAAGTATTAGTCCGATCAAAACCGACTTTGAAACATTTGGACTTTTGGTTGTTGGTTTGCTGTTTCGTACATTTAAATTATGATAAACAGATTTAGGTAGCCGCATTTACCTGATGAACAGAAATTCACACTTAGTTGTAAAATGAAAACAACGTAAGGAAAATACATCTTTGCGCAAGAATCATTTATATCTCGAGTCTTAAGTTTGAACAGAAAAAGTAATTTTAGTTGGTGTGGATGCCTTCAATGGCGTCTATTAGGAAGAGCTCCTCTCCAGCCCAGCCATGGGTTTCTAGACAGCTCAACCCTGACGTCTTTGTAGGTTGGATCATCTGCTCGGTTATAGTTCTCCTCTGGGTCTTTCGTATGATCATAGAACTCCAAGCTGCTGGTCCCACAGCGGTTTATAGATTGGCCTGCTCTTGAAGTTAACCCACTCTGTGTATCGATACTCTTCTGTCCTCATGGTGTATCCCATAACTGTCTCACCTACCAGTCCATTGCCTATTCTGGCATACTCCAGAGAATGCTGCAGTTTTCCAATTGTCCTACGTCGGGTTTGTCATAAGTGGCACCATGCTTGCACCCTCTGTACACAGACTGACATTTTGAGAGTCCTGCAGCTTCAACGAGTGTAGGATACAGATCAACGAATTCTGTGAGTTTTTCGGTGACAACACCATGATCAGTAACTCCAGGAACATGAACCATCATAGGAGCATGGGTGGCATCTTCAAAGTTCGTCATCTTTTGCCATTCACCATTTTCCCCAAATGCCATCCATGGTCACCCCAGAAGGATATTATTGTATTATTAGTCAGACCCTGGTTATCCAGCTCTGCAATGACCCTTCCAAGTTCATAGTCTATGTAGCTTATGCAGCTGTAATAGGCTTGTCGCATCTCAAGAGTGAGTTGATCGGGAAATGTATAATTAATGCCACCAGCATTAACGTGGTAGGGTTGCATATCTTTATACCTTGTCAGATTATTGAAATTGTGCCATGCTATGGCCGGCATTCCTACAGGAGCATAGTAATTTGGTGGTAGCCTCAGACTTTCCAGAGGGTAGTACTCCTTAAAGCGGGCAGGGAAGTTCCAAGTAACATGGGGTTTACGAAATCCAACAGCCAGAAAGAAAGGCTGCTCACCTGACTTAGCCTTTGGGGCCACCTCCTTCAGAGCCTGAATTGCATACTCGGCCAGAAGTTGATCCTGAAGTGGTTGAGCTTTAGCTCTTTCCTCTGAGACTGCTTCTATAAGGAGGTTGTCAGCTTTGAGGTAATCATCAGGAGCATGGGCGTATGTATCTGTCCATGAATCGGGATCGTCACCTCAGGAGGAATTTCCTGGATGAAATATTTTCCCCATTCCGATGGTCCTGTAACCATTTTGTTTAAAATACTCGGGCAGCTTAGTGAAATTACCCCCATACTGCCGGAAGTAAGGTCCAATGTCCCAAATGTGGCTTGTTTCCAGGGCGCCTGCTGGTGAGGAGGGCCGTCCGGCTTGGATTGCATAAAGCCACTGAGACGTAAGCTCGTTTGAGGAGGAGGGATCTGGCAGCAAGCGCATCAAGATTCGGAGTGTGCATCTTTGGATGAACTGGAGATGGAAAATCTGGTCCATCGTAGGCACCAATATTGGGTCTCATATCATCCGAAACCAAAAACAAAACATTCTTCCTTGCATCATCTATTCCCAGGCACAACAAGACCAAGAGTTTCATCATGCTTCTCGATGAATACCTGAAGTACATGGATACTACGTGAAATCTTCAATGAGGGACCCATTGGATGTTTAATATCCATATGCTAGTTTCTATCTAACTAGAACTGGGTGTGCTTCTTTATCTTTCTGAAGCAAACATGTGCCTACTTTATCAGTCGTCTATTAGTCCAGAAGTGACACCTGGAATTTTCAAATATTTCAGATTGTATCACATTTTTCTTTATTCTGTTTCTGTGATTAACCTTCGCATGTAAACAGTGTTTAAATTTCTTCATTGGCATTTTGTCACATCATTCAACTGAGTAGTCACCCGCCCAGTTTCATGTAAAGACAAACAAACAAACAAACAAACAAACAAACACAGGAACTTATAGTCCAAGTCAAAGTAGGAATTGCATCAGTATCATTTTCTTATGGACGTCAATTTTAGAATCTTTTTAAAAGCTTTACTGATCAAACATTGTTTAGTAAACATATTTTAAGTGACCTTGTATGAAATGTGCCAACAAAGTGATATGATAGCTATGATAGGGTATGCATTTTGACTCAAAAATGGGTTGTTTCTGGAATATCTTTTGACGAAAGTTCTTATCACTTTGAAAATGTGAGCCTTATTTTTCTTATTGAGTAGACATATATTCAAGTATATATTGTATGTTGATGAGTTTCGTTTTTGATCATTTTTTCTTATTAGTTAGGTTAAGTAACCATGAGCTTTGATAATCATGTAAACATGTATTAAATGTCAAAATGATAGTTTTACTGTGTAACTTGCCATGTTAGCAATGACAGTCGGTTTCCGTGTGAGTTCCATGTTATAGGTTAATGGCACAATAAAAGTTGTAACAGCAGACGAGTGGTCGAGTAGAGTTTAAATCCTGCGACATTAATTGTGAAACAGTTATGGTTAAAGCAGGGACCTTGCTGCTGCTGCAACAGTTTGTACCTCCATATACGTTTCATTACTTCTGTGAAGCGGATACATTTGAACTTCATCAACGTAGTGTATCACCAATACTGATGGTGATGATGAGCCACAGTCAAAGGCATTCCTCACATAAGACGGCTTAGTTTCAGACCCAAAATGTTCAACGTGTCTTGCATCTTGACGTCGAGTGAGTGTGTGAGTTAATATTTAACGTCACATCGGCAATATCTCAGCCATATCGTGACGAAAACAATTTATATAATACAAAAAACGAAAACATTGTGAAGAGATAACCCTGTCGACGATGGACAGTACAAATACTAGTGTATCACATATATGAACATAAAACTAGCATGTAAAACTAAAACAGTGTAATTAAAGAAGACAATACAATATAAAACACGGGCTATACATCGCCAGAATCTGAAGGTAGATCTCCATACTAGGAACCATGGGGACTTACATTACTTTTACTACCTGCATGGAGCCGTGCTGGATTTACACCATCCCTTCAGCCGCTGGCGATTGTTGGAAAATTTAGCCGAAATGTAAAAGAACAAAAATACTACGTTGAAAAACTTGGTACGTGAAATTTGACTTTGAAAGTTCTTTGACGTCGATAATCGAATACCTGTGACAGCCACGATGCTGTCCTTCAGACCTTTTCACGACGCAATATTTACTTCTTTGGCATTTAAAGGTTGGTGTGATGAAGAAGGGGATAGTTCAAGGAAATACGACTTCCTCATTACAATATATACTCACCAGCATTGAAAACGCACCAGTCTAAAATTCTCCTTAGTTTCATCAAGATGGATTTCAGCATGGATTTCAATGAATGTGACTAAGATGAAGTCGAAGGGCATGTCTAGTTGAAAACAGTAAAGTTAGAAACGAGGTCCTGTTCTTGACTCCAAAACGCAACAACATGCACCAACGCCAAAAAGCGAATTACGTTCAGAAATCGTGATAACTGTGACCTGAAACGCAGGTGTATGAGAAACGATTCTCATTGCTTCACTAACGATTGTGAAACGAGGACAGAGATGCCGAGGCTAACACCTCAGGAAAACGTACGTGCACTAGGCAAGAGATTCAGGGTTGGCACCAGGAGCAGGAACATAGATGTAGCCACTCCACCATCGTTAAGCATAGAGGCGGCACCCGTGAACTCCACGACCTTGGCAACAACGTGTCATGACGCCCGTCAGGAACGTCATATAGTCCGTTACCATATCCGTGATCGGACGCTGCCAACTGCCAGGATTGTTGCACTAGTTCAAGGTCGACTTGGGGTCATCAGCGCCGACACCGTGCGACGCCGTCCCTAATCCACAGGGCTCAATGCTCGACGTCATTACATTGGACCAATTCTGACTGACAGACACATGAGTGTATGCAATGGGATAACAGGCAGCATGTTCAATAGGAGGTTACAGCAGTGGCATGGTGTAGTAGAGTGCCTGCGTCAATCCATGCAGATTTTGAACAGGAGAATCTCCAGCTCGATAGTCACAACGATGTTCATTGGGATTCATATTGGGGATTCTCCTTGTTGGCCATAGCGTTGGTCTACAAATGGGCATTCATTACTGGAGTGAGTGAGTTTAGTTTTACGCCGCATTTAGCTACGCACCATGAGTACATGCGAACCATATCTTTTTCAGATATTCTGTTCATTCCATATATGCTAGAGTATGATCGTTCTTTTGGACCAAAAATTAAAATAAATATAAAATGGTACTTAATTAATGGTCATAAAATGAGAAGGTGAGAATGCTTCATGAATGACAACCTCTTCACTATATAACAGTAGTTGCCATCCATAAAGCACCCAAACTTTCTGTTTACTCATCCATTTCTAAAATGCTAATCAAACAAATAATAATGCTTATGTGTACATTTTACGCGTTTTCGATCATGATGTACTAGTCGGTCGTGATAACATGACTTTTTTTAATATGACCAATGGCTCTTTTTTCTCTCTTCAGCTGTTAATCAGCTTATTGTTGGTACTTGTGTATCATATCATACATTCTAGTCTCTCTTTACACCCTATAGAAGCATTCTACACGTGGAATTTATGCAGACAGTGCGTGGATATGTGCGCTACATAAAATCCACTGATAAAATAATAATAAATGCTGCCTGAATATAGCTACGTTTTGGCCATTGATATAGCTATGTGTAAACAGAAAATGGAAAAATGTTACTTTGAAAGCAAAATGGTAAAAAGATAATATTAGGTGTTCCTAAACACTTTTTCATAATATCAAAGACACGTTTTACTTTTTTTCACTGATGCAAATCAGCAGGTAATGTTTTAAAATACTGAACTTGGTTGCAAATTACAACTCAGAGAGGGAGAAACTGTCTGGACAGATGTACCATACTAAAACGTAATGCACACAGTATACCGGGAAATTTTCAAGGTACAAAAATGTCGAGGGCTTGAGACTCCCCAGAGCTTTCGAGGTGATTTAAATTTCGGGGTTTGGGGACCAACAATATATAAACATTTTAGACAATTTTAATTTCGACTGTTATAACTACCGGTATACCAGTTCTTGGCAGTAATAATAGTAATGAAAGCAAACGTTTGATCCTTTGTTGTGATAAATGACCCATGAAACAATCTGTCGGGAGAGTTCAAACATGACGCCATTTTTTCTCAGTCGATATTGTTTACTTAACAACTAAACATGTATGCATGTGTGTCTGCTGTTAGATAGATACCTAAAAAGATTCCCGGTATACGGTAGGGTAACACTCTATGAGTTTATGAACTTCTGTTCATTCTGACAATTGAAGTTCAGGATGAATTCACACCCTAATTGTAAGTGGGAACAACATAAGTAAAACACACATATGTATTTGAATCATTTTTATCTCGAGAAGTTTCGAACGGTAAGAATTTTCTGGTGATGACTTCAGACGCGTGTGTGAGGGGGATAACTCCTCTCCAGCCCAGCCTCAGGTTTCTAGACAACTCAACCCTGAGGTCTTTGTAAGATGGATCATCTGCTCGGTTATAGTTCTCCTCTGGGTCTTTCGTATGATCATAGAGTTCAGCTCCAAGTTGCTGGTCCCACAGCGGTTTATAGATTGGCATGGCCGTGAAGTTAACCCACTCCGTGTATCGATACACTTCAGTTCTCATGCTGTAACCAATAACTGAATCCGATTCTATTCCATTGCCTACTCTGGAATACCCAGAGAATGCTACATTTTTCCAATTGGCTAATGTCGGGTTTGTCATTAGTGGCACCATGCTTGCACCCTCTGTACACAGACTGACATTTTTGAGAGTTTGGTGGACACATGTCGAGTTTAGGAAGACCTGCAGCTTCAACGAGTGTAGGATACAGATCAACGAATTCTGTGATTTTTCGGTGACAACACCATGATCAGTAACTCCAGGAACATGAACCATCATAGGAGCATGGGTGGCAGCTTCAAAGTTCGTCATCTTTGCCATTCACCATTTTCCCCCAAATGCCACCCATGGTCACCCCAGAAGGATATTATTGTATTATTAGTCAGACCCTGGTTATCCAGCTCTGCAATGACCCTTCCCAGTTCGCAATCGATGCTTAGCTTATGCAGCTGTAATAGGCTTGTCGCATCTCAAGAGTGATTTGGTCGGGAAATGTAAAGTTAATATGACCAGTGTCTGTCACGTTGTAGGGTTGCATATCTTTATAATTAGTCAGATTAACGAAATTGTGCCAAGCAATTTCTGGTATTCCTACAGGGGCATAGTAATTTGGTGGCAGCCTCAGACTTTCAAGAGGGTAGTACTCCTTAAAGCGGGCTGGGAAATTCCAGGTTATATGGGGTTTGCTGGAACCCCACAGCCAGAAAGAATGGTTTCTCACCCGATTTACCTTTTGGGGCCACCTCCTTAATTTCGCCTGGATGGCATACTCGGCCAGAAGTTGATCCTGTAGTGGTCGTGCTTTAGCTCTTCCTCTGAGACTGCTTCTATAAGGATGTTGTCAGCTTTGATGTAATCATCATCAGCATGGGTGTAGGGATCTGTCCATGAAACGGGATCGTCACCTCCGGAGGATGATCCTGGATGAAATATTTTCCCCATTCCGATGGTCCTATACCCATTTTGTTTAAAGTATTCCGGGTAGTGTAGTGAAATTACCTCCATACCTGCCCGGAAGTAAGGTCCGATGCACCAGATGTGGCTTGTTTCAGGGCGCCTGCTGGTAAGGAGTGGCCGTCCCTGCTTGGACTGCATACAGCTACACTGAGACATGTAAGCTCGCTTGAGGAGGAGGGATCTGGCAGCAAGCGCATCAAGATTCGGAGTATGCATCTTTGGATGAACTGGAGATGGGTAATCTGGTCCGTCGTAGGCACCAATATTGGTCTCATATCATCCGAAACCAAAAAAGAAACAAAACATTCTTCCTTGCATGAACTATTCCCAGGCACAACAAGATTTAGAGTTTCATCATGCTTCTCGATGAATACCTGAAGTACATGGACACAAACTGAAATCTTCAATGAGGACGTTTTGCATGTTTGACATGTATAAGCTACATTCTATCTTACTTAACCTAGGGTGGCTGTTTATCTTTGTTACAAATATGCTCGCATTATCAGTTGTGTGTGTGTTAAGAGGTCACACCTGGAGTTCAGCAAAATGTTTCAGATTGTATCACGTTTCTTTTTTCGCAATGAACAACTATGAATACACAATATCATTTAGAGAGTGGTCAAGTGTAACATGCATTACGATCCGGTTCGAGTGTTGTCTCTGTTTGAAGATATCTTCCATCAGTCACGATGTCACACGTGTATGTAGCAAAGTCTCTGGCAACTGCATTCTGTGATTAACGCCTTCAATCATGATTTTGGGATGCAATGGTGTTTTGTTGGTGCTGCTAACATCACCAGATATGTTTGCTAGATATTGCATTCAGGGGCTAGTTAAAGTACAAACCTTTTCAACTGAGCTTTGTATTAAATTTAAATCATAGATATATGGTAATCTGTGACAGTTTAATGCGGCGATCTGTTAATTTCGCCCAATGCGTATTAGTTTAGAAAACAATTAAAATTCGTATACAACATACAAGGGAAACAAGGTAGCAGGACAGTATCAGGAGTTTTCTTCGAACAGCATCGTAGCCGCACTACTTCATTAGAAAGAGGTAGATCAAACGTCAAACAGAAGGTCCAACTAGAAAGCTAATTTGAGCAAGCATCGTTGTTCATGGTGGTATCGCATTTTCTGAAAGTCATTAATCTGAAATCGGCATTCAGAGGTGGCAAAGGTGTCTTGGATGCCAAGTTTGACATTGGTGGCGGATACCTATTTTACTTGACTTTCAAGGCCTCTGTGAATTTCCATCCTAGTTTTCAGCGTTTCAACAGGTGTTTGTTCACACGGCGCAGTGGCTTGTTGCAATGGAAACTTTGTGGCATGTGGTCGCGCTATGCCAGAGATAGCCAACACACTTACTGACGCTGAAGAAACTGTGGATTTTCTGATTACCTCACCAAGGTGGTGTGAAATTGTGCAGACATACGGCGGTCAAGGCAGATAACGTGACTGTCAAGGCTGTTGCTGAAAGTTCAACTAAACTCCTAGGTCATATTTACGACACACTTTTCCGATATATGGCTACACAAAAGTTGCCCCTTTAAAGCAGAGTATATATCAACAGGATGATCTGTCTGATTTGTGCCGCTCTACGAGCTAGGATATAATGAGTAAGCTGTGATATACTCAGTAAGTTGTGATATACCCAGTAAGCTGTAATATACCAGTAAGCTGTGATATACTCAGTAAGTTGTGATATGCTCAGTAAGCTGTAATATAGACAGTAAGCTGTGATATACTCAGTAAGCTGTGATATACCCAGTAAGCTGTGATATACTCAGTAAGCTGTAATGACATTGGCGGATCCAGGGTGGATGGGGTGTTTACTAACACGCACACACACACACACCTTGAAAATTCCAGGATCCGCCTATGTATGATATACTTGGGGAAAGAGCTGTAATGATGTTCTTTAACTCGTTAATAACATAAAATAACCCATGTTTGAAACTGACATGTTTCTTATTTTTTTCGACACTACAAGAGACCATGCTTCAGTTACAGTGGGCATATTGAGCAAAATAAACCCAACAACCGCAGTCTCAATATCTGGAAACGTGGTTGCACGTACTTCAGGATAGTGTTGGGTTGCTATGCTTGATAGGAATAGACGAATTCTCTCCCACTTGCACACGCGCGCATGCTAGCACGCACGCACACACACACACTAAATATATATATATATATATAAGGACAGACAACAACAAATCATCATCAGCTTGTATTCTTCTAAAGACATAACCCGGGCAACACTCATAACAACATATTGTGCACTAATTTCTGAGGGTGGGTGAATGGTGTTTTTAAGCCGCTTGTACCAGTATTATTATTATAGGATATTAATATAGCGCACATACCAACACGACTAGTACATGCTCAAGGCGCTGTTTTCCCTCGATCATTGGGAGTGGCGACCAACAGACGTTTTGTGTCATGGGATTTTTTGTGACTTGACAATTCTGAAAATATATTGCAACTGAAATATTTATGGTAATAACTTGTATAGCGCCGATATCCATCTCAGCTGCTCAAAGGCGCTTTGTTTTTCCCCTCGATCACTGGACGTCAATCTCAACAGCACATCGTATTATCAAGCTCAACTCCCTGGGAGTATACAACTCTTGCAGCCACTAGGGGCACCAAGTTAATGTGACTTTCCCATCCTTACGAGGTACCCATTCACAGCCGGGTGGACTGGGACTCATAGTCACATTAATATCCTAGAAAAGTGACGCACGAACGCACTGGCCCACTCGGCCACTCGGTCTGTTAATATGTTTTACCAGGAATGGCATTCCACTTTGAAAGATAGTTCACTATATATGCTTTATTAAAGAACTTTCAAGACTTTACTTCAACCAGAAATTTGATATCAATACTCACGACGGAAAATTTAAGGAAACATTTGATTAAATATCGGCTTGGTTTGTTAGACCTTTTGTAAATGAAGGAAGAAAACATTCCATTGCAAAATCGAAACGAATCTGTCAGTTATGCGATATAGAAACAGAAAACGAAATTCACTTTGTGTTCGTCTGTCCATTTTATAGTGACCTTCGAAAGAAATATATTAAAGATCTTTTGATAGGGATGCCGCCATTCGTATATATATATATCAGCAATTACGGTCATGTATGACCGCATAAGTTATCTACTCTCAGGAGTCACAGAACAACGCAGGTTATCAACTCATCTGGTGTGTTGGGAATTGGTTGAAATCTCACAATTGATGATTGGTTCAATACCAACGACCAATCATCGAAAAATATTGGTTCGCGACATTTTTCACTAATCACAATGTCGTTTGAGCAACACGGAGACAGGTGGCCGAGTAGGCCTAAGGCGCCGCAATTCCCTCTGCACATGAGGAACCCACTGGGTTTGACTTCTGGTTTGTCACTCCCGTGCGTTTTCACTCACTGACTCACACGTGTTCATCTAATTGTTATACGAGTTTAAAATGTCCCAGTCCAAACTAGTTCTCCGGGTTCTCTTGGTCTGACCTTAAACCCACTGGGTTTAAATTCTGGTTTAATCACTCCGTGGGTTTCACTCACTAACTCACACGTGTTAATCTAATTGTGATATGGGTTTTAAAATGTAGCAGTCCAAACTAGTTCTCCGGTTTCTCTTGGCTTCATTCACATCATTCTCTACTGCTCATGGGGCGGTGGGGTAGCCTAGTCGTTAAAGCGTTTGCTCTTCACGCCGAAGACCCGGGTTCGATTCCCCACGCTGGGCACAATGTTCGAAAGCCCTATTTATCTTGCCCCCGCCGTGATATTGCTGGAATATTGCTAAAAACGGCGTAAAACCACACTCACTCACCCACTGTACTGCTCGTGAATTGTACAGTACACAATTACTGAGTGTAGAGCGTCATGCAACACACCATACAATCAGTAGCTGATAACGAGAGAACAGTTCCACGAGGAAGTAATTCTACCACCGTGATACTGTAACAATCATTGGTCGTACAGCCACAGATACAGCCTTTTCAATACAAACCGATATGTTTGTTGTTTTAAAAAGCTAAATATATTTAATGATTACCTCTTCAATCACAATCGTGTCAAAACAGCTGCTGCAACCTTCAAACAACTCAGCTACGGCTACAACCATATTATAAGGTGATATCAGATGATGAATTTAACTGATACATCTGAGATGATAAAACAGGTCTTGCACAAATTGTCAAATTGAGAATCCACGGACAACTTTGAGTCAAAATAGACACCAATGTTTTTTACTCGTGGTGAGAAATCTATAACGAAGTTACCTATCACAAAGTTTAAATTCTTGTCAGTTGACATCTGAAGCTGTTGCCAAGAGCCTACCAACACAGACTCAATTTCCCCATCGTTAAGTTTCAATTTGCTTCATGTCATCCATGATTGTTTTCGTACACTTGTTTTCCTGAAGAGATTTAGCAACTTCTGAAAGGAGTTCAAAACTATCCAGGACTTGAATATCATCAGCATAATATGATTGGTGACCAAGATCATGTCGTTTTATGAATCCACCAAGTTGATTGGTAAATATCACAAAGAGTAACGGACCCAGAACCCATCCCTGTGGTACTCCACATGTAAGATTGGCACAGCACGATTGTTTGTTTCCTATGATAACATGCTGGCTTCGGCTGTCAAGATAGGATTGGATCCAGGTAAGAGGAACACCAAGAATATTCATCTCGTCCTTATCTCGTTGAATGAGCTGTTGATAATCCACCGTGTCAAACGCCGCTGAGAGATCCAATAATGTAAGAGACGCCACATGGCCCTTGTCAACGCAATGATGCTGCCTCGGATAGGCAGACTGAAAGTAATCCAGCAGTTTGTTGTTCACCAGATGTTCTCTCAACCTTACATTTGCTGCATTCTCCAAAATCTTTGAAAGAAAAGTAAGATTAGATTCATGTCTATAATTACGCAATGAATTTCGATTCAGGCTGATCTTCTTTATAAGAGGTCTGATAACTGCCTTCTTGAGGACGTCCGGGGAAAACACCTGAAGACAAGCTAGTGTTTATTATTTTAGTAATGGCCGGCAGCAAGTGAGTGAGTGAGTTATGTTTTACGCCGCTTTTAGCAATATTCCAGCAATATCACGGCGGGCGACACCAGAAATGGGCTTCACACATTGTACCCATGTGGGAATCAAACCTGGGTCTTCGGCGTGGGCCGACATCAAGATGTACAAATGATCGAAAAGCAGTTTGGTAGGAAGTGGGTCCAACAACAAGATCCACAATTTCACGAAGGCTATCACTTGTTGCCTTTGGAGGCAGATCATCATGTTTGGAACTATACTTGATCTTTGCGGTTTTATCCTCAAAATAGCCTGAGAAAGAGTCACTCACTGTTATGTGAACACCCACTGTATGTACTCATTGTGATGTGAATACTCTCTGTATGTTTTCACTGTGATGTGAATATCTCCTGTTTGTACGTCATGTGATGTGAATATTCCCCTGTATGTACTTACTGTAATGTGAATATTCACTGTATGTACTCACTGTGATGTGAATACCTCTGTATGTACTCCTGTGATGTAAATACCCCCCTATATGTACTCACTGTGATGTGAATACCTCCTGTCTGTACATCATGTGATGTGAATATCCCCTGTATGTACTTGCCGTGATGTGAATATCCCTGTCCTGTATGTACGTACTCCTGTATGTACGTACTTTGACTCTGAATATTCCCCTGTATGTACGTACTGTGATGGGAATATTCCCTGTATGTACTCACTGTGATGTGAATACCCCTGTTCGTCTTCACTGCGATTTGAATACCCCATGTATGTACTCACTGTGACGTGAATTCTCCCCCCTCGCCTTCCTGTATGTACTCATTGTTATGTGAATATCCTCTGTATGTATTCATAGGTTAAAGGAAAATATTGTAATCCATTTGTACCGTGTTTTCCTTGTTTGAAATAACAGAATCAATGCGTCAGCTATCTTTATAAATCTATCAAATCATATAACATATATACACCCCAGCAAATTATTCACTGTAGCAAGCTTTTCCTCCATTTTCAGTTGTGGATTTGTAGTGAAGCCAGGATTTTTTCACACTTGCTGTCAGATGTATGTATATCTTTTTTAAAATTAAAACTTGTGAGGATCCGGGCTAGAATTGGTCTTCAGCAATCCGTGCCTGCCGTAAGAGGCGACTAAACGGGAACGTGTGATGACAGATCAGTGTGTTCAGGCTCGTTGACTTGTTAGACACATGTTTTCGTATCCTAGATGCGTATATTGATGTTCATACTGTTGATCACTGGATTGTCAGGTCAAGATTGGATATTTACAGACCGCCGCCATGTAGCTGGAATATTGCTGATTGCGGCGTTAAACAACAAACAAAAGAAACATAAGTTTCATTTCAGTGTTTTCGCAGTATTTACAATTTTAACTAGATTTACTAAATACTCTTTTACTCTTGAGTCTGTTTTGTTTATCTTCCTAAGTGGAACAATAGATATTGGCTCGATAAAGATCCGGGTAAGAATTGATCTTCAGGAACCCATGCTTGTCGTAAAGGCGACTAACGGGATCGGGTGGTCAGGTTGCTGACTTGTTGACACATGTCATCGGTTCCAAATTGCGTAGATCGATGTTCATGTTGCTGATCACTGGATTGTCTGGTCCAAACGAAATAGTAGACATTGAGTGACATTAAGCAACTATCTCCGTGGACATATCACAACAATGAAATGTCAGTACTTTGCTTAACAGTACGTCGCTCGTCTTTCGATAGGCGTCGACATCTTCCCCAGTACCTTCATCAACGTTTGGTGGCAGGCGTCAATCCTCAATTCGCTACTGACAGTGTGAACTTGAACGTGAACCCGATTTCCCATCCCATGTAATAACATTTCATTCCCGGCACTGATTCTGTTTCCTCAACAAAATATATCTCCAATGCTCTGAAGCCTGGAAGACACTCAGTTGAGTTTCCATGCTTCCACGTTTGGCTGGCCCGACCCTGACTCGGATAGCAGGCCGCCTGGCTGATGATAGAGGCCTAAAACAACATGCACTCGCCTCACTGTTCCACTCTCGGAACGTGGTAGACTCCTGCTATAAAGTTACTACAGTGTCTGCTACTCTGTGGCATTGCAACAAATGTACTCCGAGAGCGGGGGTTGGAATCCCGGATGGGACTCAGCCTCAGATACTAGAATATGTACTTTACTGCAAAAGCGTAACCCCAGACATGATGTGTGATGTATGTGAACACTTTCTAAAAGGCACTGTGTATTCTGATACACCGTTTGTCAAATTCCCCTTTATCAGGTGTAGGGACAGTTATAAATGACAGCTAGGACTTTCCTATGAATCACTATCAAATAGTGAAAACAGGAGTGTATCCCTCCTCCGCGTACACTCTTTTGTAGCAACAGGGACACGGGTGGCCGAGTAGGCTAAGGTGCTCACTCACTCACCTCCCTACCCACGCACGCACGCACGCACGCACGCACGCACGCACTCACTCACTCACTCACACAGCCACTCACCCACTCTTGGTCTAGCCTTTGATTCATTCCCTCATTCTCTACTACTCGTGAAATGTACACTGCACAATTATTTAGTTCAAAGGCGCCGTGTAACATGCGATGCAATCAGTAGCTGATAACGGGCTTGATATGCAGCCTTACTAGAGACAAAAATAACATTTGAAACACCAAACAGGTCAACGAGGAAGTAATTCTACCACCATGCTACTGTTACAGTCATTGCTCGTACAGCAACAGATACAACCATATCAATACAGGCCGATATGTGTGTTGTATGACAAACACCAAACAGGTCCACGAGGAAGTAATTCTACCACCATGCTACTGTAACAATCATTGCTCGTACAGCCACAGATACAACCATATCAATACAGGCCGATATGTGTGTTGTATGACAAACACCAAACAGGTCCACGAGGAAGTAATTCTACCACCCTGCTACTGTAACAATCATTGCTCGTACAGCCACAGATACAACCATATCAATACAGGCCGATATGTGTGTTGTATGACAAACACCAAACAGGTCCACGAGGAAGTAATTCTACCACCCTGCTACTGTAACAATCATTGCTCGTACAGCAACAGATACAACCATATCAATACAGGCCGATATGTGTGTTGTATGACAAACACCAAACAGGTCCACGAGGAAGTAATTCTACCACCCTGCTACTGTAACAATCATTGCTCGTACAGCCACAGATACAACCACATCAATACAGGCCGATATGTGTGTTGTATGACAAACACCAAAAACAACTAACGATCACCTGCTTCATCGCTACAACACAGCTGCTGCAACTTCTACAACTCAACTACCACTACAACCATACATGAAGAACATTATAATCCTGCTCCATCGTCTCTTCAAGTGTAGTGGACATCCTTAATTGTTATATTACGTTATAGTTACAAAATTGCATAAGCCCTCAACAGCTATTACATCCACATGTGTGCACTTTCCGGTTTTAACAGCCATAACAACACGAAACATGACTGGCTTAACCAGCGCCATTTCCGAGTACAGGAAGCTGAGAAATCCAACCCAGTTCCGCACCAAATGTCACCCGCTTGAAAATATCTGTGGTCTCATTCAATGTAAGTTATCGTGTTAAAAAGATATATTGAAAAATATTGTAAGAAGCATGGTCGGCTTTAATTACAGGATGAATGTACATCTAAAAGAATGTTTTCTTCACACAAAATTATTCAGTCAGAGCTTCTGGATGATACAATCTGCACCTAAGGCTACGAAAACTGCTTGCTAAACGGTTGATTCTCATTTGGTGTAGTATAACCTATTATCTTGCCTCACACATAAATGATTGGCTGAGCGCTTTTCTATTATTTTCAACGTACTCTGCTTACAAGCGAGTAACATTTTCTATGTACCCCGCTGGAAATGCCGAACTCACTTGGTACTTCTTTATCTCGGATAACATTGAATCACGTATGATGTACGGAAATAACCGATGTTTTGTGAATGCAAATCGATGGAAGGGAGATAACTCTAAATTGGTTTTATCTTGTCGTCTGGTACTCCATACTATGATCCTATACCCGTGCTTCAAACAGTTGAAAATTACCATTGAGGTGTTCGGTAAGATAAATACGTTGTTCCCTGGTCCCTCGGGGCCCATGGTTTCATGTACATCGAGGGTACATCAGCCCATGTTCCCCTCGAGACCAGTGAACAACTTATATAATACACTCTAAGTCTGGCCACGAGAAGCGGAAGGTCCCGGCCTGAAACATGACATTGATGGAGTAAGAGAGACTTTATTAGCATTCGGAGTCTGAGAGTAAAAGTCGTGGTATTTCAGGGTCTACCACTATCACTATGACACACGTTGGACTAGTCCCCTTTCAATGTGTAGCGGGTAGTCAAATGGTTATACTGTTGGCTCTTCTCGCCGAAAACCCTGGTTCAACACCCGGGTACAATGTGTGAAGCCTCTTTCCGATGTCCCCCGCCGTGAAATTGCTGGAATGAATCTAAAAGCGGCATAAAACCACTCACTCACCACTCTCACTCACTCACTCACTCACTCACTCACTCACTCACTCACTCACTCCTCACTCACTCACTCACTCACTCACTCACTCACTCACTCACTCACTCACTCACTCACTCACTCTTGGTCTATCCTTTGATTCATTCCCTCATTCTCTACTGTACATTCATCCCCGTGTTCGTGGTTGCAGATGTCAAACAGTCGCAGCCGAAGTTGTGGACATCAACATCCTACCATCTTTGTTTTCATCTGGATCACAACTGTCTACTGTAGGTTATATCCCACAAGTATCATATATTCCTGACCATAGATAATATTGTTATAATAATATATTAATATAATATTATTTTCATGGAAGTATATATAATACATTTGTAGGGCGCCTAATACCTACCGTCAAGTATCGTCTTTCCTGACTGAGTGCAATGAAGAGATAGAGGCGAAGGCAGACGGACTTTAGGCTTAGTTAAGGCAGACAATAATTGTTGTATTTAAACATATGTCATTGATACAAAAGGTTTGATTGATTTAAACATATTTTATTCAGTGAAGAAATGGATTAGAAACCAGTTATTCAAATATAGGTAACCATCTCCCGAGTATTTATATACAACAATATATGTACATGTTAAATAGAAAGAAATATAGTACAGACATGGTAGAGACCTATGTACAGAGATAGTTATTTCAAATACGAAAATATTTACAGCATTCAAGAAAAATGCCTGCTATTTAATATGTAACGGTGAACTGCTTTTTCAAATATTGCATGATTTTGAGTATATGATCAGTTCTTGCTGCCATTTAATAACAAATCTAAATTTAAAGCAGCATCATAATTTTGTAATTTTAAAGCCATTCTAAACATGTTCGATCGGTGTTCATTATATAGGGGAACGCTCAAACATGAAGTGATAAACATTTTCACGTAACTTCCCACATTCACATTTTGAATCTGACCTAATGTCAACATTAAATGAAATCGTAATTCAATTCACTTACTTGATATCTTAAACGAGTATGAACAATTTTTGTGTTTACGGATACGTGCAGAGAAATATGATGGTGCTATGACAACAGGTTCTGCCACCATCCTTGATTATGTGCATCCTGTATTCAGGGAGGTAATGGTGTATCTCCTTCCAGGTTCTGCCACCATTCGTGATATGCATCCTGTTTTCAGAGATGCAATGGTGTATCTCCTTCAGGTTTTGCCACCATTCGTGATATGCATCCTGTATCCAGGGACGGAATGGTGTATCTCCTTCAGGTTCTGCCACCATTCGTGATATGCATCCTGTATTCAGTGATGCAATGGTGTATCTCCTTCAGGTTCTGCCACCATTCGTGATGTGCATCCTGTTTTCAGTGATGCAATGGTGTATCTCCTTCAGGTTCTGCCACCATTCTTGATTATGTGCATCCTGATTTCAGGTCTACCAATGTGTGAAATAACCAGCGACCAGAACATCAGCTCACTCAGTGAGGGTGCCAGGCTCACATTATCAGTCAGTCTTACAGGAAATTTCTGTTCTGGGCCTTCTCTGATTAGGTTGATGACTGGAAGAGTCAACACCACTCTCATCAATGGTACAGGTACCACACCTGAGGTACTGACCAAAGAGTTCACTGTAACAAGCTCCCACTTCGGGGACGTCCGAGTGATGTACACTTGTCGTAGTGACAGTTGGAACGTGTCATGTCAGGGTGTAAAACAGCTGGTTGAAGGTAAGCACAAATCTGATCACAGGAGAGCATCAATAGGTGTCTGTATCAATAATTAATGATAATATGTGTATGTATATCTCGCTGAATTCCATACGTGCATGTAATGTATGCTCAAGCGCTACAATATCAAGAACATACAAATGATTAAAGACAGTTTTCAGTGCATAACTGAATGAATAAGTGGCTAAAGATTTACGTTAGACTTTGTGGTATTTTCTAAAAAGGAAGGTTTCATAGACTTTTTCATCAGAGGGAAAATGTCTCAGCTCAAATAGCAGGTGATTCTAGAGTTTTGGAGCTGATAGCTTATTGATCGGGGATCACAGAATTTGAGTTTTCGACGCGGAATTGTCAATAAGTATTTATCTGTAGACCTTAGAGCTCTTGATTGGTTGTGTGCATCTCTGGTGTTTTTGTACTTTTGTCTTCATGTATTCTTCTAATTTGGTATCATGCACTTCGCGTGGTTTACATAGTGCATTGGGTATGCTTTTAAATGTATCACTATATGTTGAAATGGGTATTTTCAAAACGACTTACTCAAATATATCGGTGATGATGCTCGGAAAGACAAGTGCCTGCATCTCGGATATCATTGTCGTATTTTCATCATGCACTTCATTTTGTTTACCTAGTGCTTTGTGTATGCTTTGTGTATGCTTACAGATACATCTGACTCGTCTTGGAAAGTTATTGTTGGGATTACAGTTCCCATTGCTGTCATCATCATCATCATCACCATCGTCGTCGTCGTCATTGTGATACGCAGAAGGTCAATGCCAAACAATAACGAGGCTCGTGCACCTGAAGTAATGCAGATGTTGTAAACATCCGTCGACTGACGTGTAGAACTTTGATCAGACCTTGCTTTTGGCACATCGACCAGACGTTGTAGTTAAACACCTCACAGCCTCTTATTTCTAGCTAATGGTCAGACATTTCATCACGTTCCATAGGTTCAGTTAATACCTTATTATATATGTTGTGTCTTCACTAACTCACTGAAAGGTATCATGTACCAATGGATGTGAATTCCTGTGTTTAGTCATGAGAGTTTCACTACTGGTATAGAGTGGTTGACTCATGAAATTCTCTTTTTGTCTGATAATTAACAGTTTAGTTCAGGGGTATCAATAGTCCAATTATGTAACATTGAGAGGGAAGTGTAACCCACGATTTTATGGGGTAAATGAATGAACACTCGAATAGCATAATTATATCAAAATGTGGCTTGTTTTGAAATATTGTTTATTTCATCAACTTTATAAAAAGACGAGTTAGGATTGTGTTATCTTATTTGACAAAGCACATTAAACTTTCACCTACTTTGCAAAACACATTAGAGAAAGATGAACTGTGTAACTATTTTAATAAAGGTGCCTTAGGGTAGCTTAGTGGTCAAAGCCTTCACTCCGCACGCCTAATACCCGGGTTCGTTTCCTCACATAGATACAATATGGGAAGTCTTGTTCTGGTGTCCCCCGTAATCATATTACTAGAGTAATGCTATAAGTAAAAGCTCACCTACTCTCTCACTCCCTTACCCGCTCCCTCACTCACTCTCACGATACCTTTGTAGTGATGTGGCTATACGTCAGTATGGTTACTTGCGTGTAAGATAGACTCGCTGACTTGGTGTCTTAAATTTTCCGTATCCCAATTCGTAGATAGATCTTCATAATATTGATCACTGGATTGTCTGGTCCAGATTCTATTTCTTATAGGCCAGACATACAACAGGAATATAGCAGGAAGTATGTAGCATTAAACAACAAATACACCGGATGACGTATTACGATCTATTCACCGCAGTTGATAATATAAACATTCATTGTAACAAGTTGTTTCGTTCCTTTCATTGTCTGCTTTGTTGGGATTCGTTGGTATTCCGTTGTATCATGTCGCTGGATGCATTATGCAATAAACTGACTCATAACTTCCCTGTCATGTGATGTTTTTATGTGTCTACGTGTCTACCACTAACACAGACTTGATTATGCCGTAATATGGAAGCGTATTATTCAGTCTAAAATATTACAATCTTACGCAGATCATACATGATACTTAGATCTACTTTCATCTCATCTCTGCAGATCATACCTCCATTTACGGAGATGTTACTTTCATCTCTGCAGATCATACCTCCATTTACTCTGCAGAGAAATGTTCCTTTCACCTCTGCAGATCTGCCGATGTCTTTCATCTCTGCACGATCATACCTTCATCTACGGAGATGTTTCCTCCATCTCTGCAGATCATACCTTCATGCACGGAGATGATACCTTAACCTTAACCTTAACACGGAGATGATATGTTTCACCGATTTACACACGGCTATATCATTCATGGAGATGGAAGGAGATCAAAGTATAATCTTCGTGGACGGGATCGCTAATAGGTATTCATATCGTACGTACATGTATACAACAGTTACATTACTTCAACATAAACAAAACCAACCCATTACAAGACGAACAAAGACAGAAGGCTCTTCTCCCTACACAGCAATGTGTTATATAATGCCATGTGAACATATTTGAACCTTTTGTAAACTATTCCCTAAAAATCAAAATCAAAATCAAATCCGAAGCACAGCACATGTGTTTCCTGGTATATGATAGACACTTCCGCATCACGAGATATCAGTGGATGTGATATTTATAGATGAAAGTGGTGGAATTTACAAATGAATGATGTGTACGAGGAAACGTACAAGTCAATTTAATGTATTTATGCTGTTACAAGAAGTTAGCATAATAAAATTATGGTTAATAAGTGTATATGTCTAATATCTTCATATCGCTCACATATTGAGATATTGATACAGAAATGCAGGCACAATTGTAACATCGGATTGTACATGCTTAACTATTAGTACTGTGAATATAATGAATTACAGATTGTAATATCAGGTTTGCTTCTTATTATCTTTATATGACAGAGGAGACGTCCAAGACAAAATAAGGTGTGTGTGTTGTTACAAGGGATTAGCCTAATAAAGGTATCAAAACAGCGGTTAGCAAGTGTACATGAAGGAAGGCATTCTTGTCTAATATCTTCATATCTCTCACATATTAAGAGAACATGGAATTAATCCTCCACCAAATGTAAACCATTACTACGACAATAAGTACCAATCCTGTCAGCATAACTCATGTTTTGTGCCTACCGAGCTCAACCGCTAAACGGAAATTATTACACCTAAATTGAGAAATGACATGCTTGTAATAATATTGGATATCTACGCTTAAGTATCTTTCTACATTCAGCAATGACTTAAATTTTACTATATACATTACACTTTGATGAATTAGATATTAAGGGATGCCAGTCTTGACATAAACTGTCATACAACCTTTGTTTGAAGGTGAGGATAAATAAGTTTACATTACCTACATCTTGGGATAACCATATAATACCAAAACCAAACTGATACAAAATGTGTTTAACAGATGTAGCCCAAGTATTTCTACCAGCTTTATCCAGTAACATAAGCATTTGATAACACTGATACGGCAACCTGTGAGTATTTAACTGGAGCAATCTACACCAATATTTGACACATCTAGACATGTCCTGATATTGCAGTGGAACTCAATTCCACATTCACCCACGCCATAACATTGCTAGTATATTTACTAACTTTCAAAACCCTTTTACAGAAGTATATTTGCAACCTTTTTTATCTGTCTACAGTATGATGTGCCCCAGATCTCTGCTCCATAAGAAAGGATAGGACAAATAGCTGCACCGGAAATTTTAAATATATCTTAACACGAAAGAGGAGGTACCCATTATAAATCGTGGTGTGATCTTCGAATACATTGTGTTGCATGTCCATATGAATATAAATAAACACATTCCAGTGTGCGGAACGTGATTATTACGTTTAGATTTGATTATTCCATAAATAACAAAAATACGGTTTTCATGCTGAAATATTTATTTTGAGACACACATAAAATTGTAATTTACACACCATCTGTACCCGAGATAGATAGAACGTTATTTATCAGACACGCGCGTACGCTGGTGCAAGGACTGCAAGTTCCATGCGCTTGAATGAAGAGTTATAACAAAGTCGGTGGTTTCACACACACACACACACACACACACACACACACACACACACACACACACACACACACACACACACACACACACACACACACACACACATTTGAAAATTCCTGGATCCGCCTATGTATGATATACTTGGGAAAGGAGCTGTAATGATGTTCTTTAACTCGTTAATAACACAAAATAACCCATGTTTGAAACTGACATGTTTCTTATTTTTTCGACACTACAAGAGATCATGCTTCAGTTATAGTGGACACATTGAGCAAAATAAACCCAACAACCTTAATATCTTAAACGTGGTTGCACGTATTTCAGGATAGTGTTGGGTTGCTATGCTGGATAGGAATAGACGAATTCTCTCTCACTTGCCACACGCACAAACACACACACACACACACACGCACACACACACACACGCACGCACACACACACACACACACACACACACACACGCACACAATAAAAATGAAAAACAACAAATCATCATCAGCTTGTATTCTTCTAAAGACATAAATAACCGGGCAACACTCATAACAACATATTGTGCACTAATTTCTGAGGGTGGGTGAATGGTGTTTTAAGCCGCTTGTACCAGTATTATTATTATAGGATATTTATATAGCGCACATACCAACACAACTAGTACATGCTCAAGGCGCTGTTTTTCCCTCGATCATTGGATGTCAACAAATCATCTCAACAGCACATCGTATTATCAATCTCAACTCCCTGGGGAGTATACAACTCTTGCAGCCACTAGGCGCACCAAGTTAATGTGACTTTCCCATCCTTACGAGGTACCCATACACAGCCGGGTGGGCCGGGACTCATAGTCATAGTAATATCCCAGCAAAGTGACGCACGAACGCACTGGCCACTCGGCCACTCGGTCTGTTAATATGTTTTACCAGGAATGGCATTCCACTTTGGAAGAAATTTAAGGAAACATTTGATTAAATATCGGCTTGGTTTGTTAGACCTTTTTGTAAAAGAAAACATTCCATTCAAATCGAAACGAATTGTCAGTTATGCGATATAGAAATAGAAAACGAAATTCACTTTGTGTTCGTCTGTCCATTTTATAGTGACCTTCGAAAGAAATATATTAAAGATTATTTGATAGGGATGCCGCCATTCGTATATATAGTCCTATTTTCATATATACGCTTTCGTATATATTTTAACGACTAAGAACGAATCCCATATATTAAACCTTTCACTATATATTAGACATGCACTAGAAATGAACTGTTTAAAGAACGTGTGACTTCCTGTGTGTAAGAGTATGATGTGTATATACTCCCTTGTATTTGGGCCAGAGGCCTTCTGTACAATAAACCTTTTTGACTTTTGACTTTGACACTCGGCTACCCTACCGCTTTTCCTCATTTACGTTTCCTTTCATCATTCAGCTTTTACCTCGGTAAACATAAAGTAAACATCAGCAATTACGGTCATGTATGACCGCATACGTTATCTACTCTCGGAGTCACACAGGACAACGTAAGTTATCAACTCACCTAGTCACTAGTGTTGGGAATTGGTTGAAATCTCACAATTGATGATTGGTTCAATACCAACGACCAATCATCGAAAAAGATTGGTTCGCGTCATTTTTTAGATTTTCCTATTCAGGTTGTAGTTGCAGATAGGTATAAAGAAAAAACATTTGGTTCTCTGTTGTTGTTTTTGTAAACTGCACAAATTACATTTGCAAATTTCACATCCAGCGTAAAATGATTCAGTCATGACTTTTCAGAAAGTGAAGTGAGTTTTCTTAGAAATTTCTTAGAAATTTCAGGCCCTGACAAGGTCCTACATATGTTCTATCATCAAGTATTTCAAACTCTACTACAGCGGCTCCAAAATCGTTTGTGTTCGATCATGAGAAAATGTGATCGATTGCTTGGTCGTTTCCCCACTGCGACCAATCTTGGATTATTCCAATTAATCGGACCACCACTACTGGTCACATGTGCCAATTTACAATGTCAACGCATGGAGTCACATATAACAACAGACATTTTCGGATCACAGAGTCACTAATCACAATGTCGTTTGAGCAACACGGACACAGGTGGCCGAGTAGGTTAAGGAACCGCAATTTCCTCTGCACATGAGCAACCCACTGGGTTTGAATTCTGGTTTGTCACTCCCGTGCGTTTCACTCACTCACTCACACGTGTTAATCTAATTGTTATATGAGTTTAAAATGTCCCAGCCCAAGCTAGTTCTCCAGGTTCTCTTGGTCTGACCTTAAACCCACTGGGTTTAAATTTAAGTTCTCCGGGTTCTCTTGGTCTGATCTTTGCTTCATTCACTCATTCTCTACTGCTCGCGGGGGCGGTGGGGAAGCCTAGTTGTTAAAGCGTTCGCTCTTCACGACGACGACCCGGGTTCGATCCCCCACATGAGCACAATGTGTGAAGCCCATGTGTGTTGTTCCCCGCAGTGATATTGCTGGAATATTGCTAAAAACGGCGTAAAGCCAAACTCACTCACCCACTGTACTGCTCGTGAAATGTACAGTACACAATTACTGAGTGTAGAGCGTCGTGCAACACACCATGCAATCAGTAACTGATAACGAGCTTGATAGAGAAACAGAGAACAGTTCCACGAGGAAGTAATTCTACCACCGTGATACTGTAACAATCATTGGTCGTACAGCCACAGATACAGCCCTATCAATACAAACCGATATGTTTGTTGTATGAAAAAAGCTAAATATATTTAATGATTACCTCTTCAATCGCAATCGTTTCGAAACAGCTGCTACAACTTCTACACCTCAGCTACAACTACAACCATATTTGAATGTGATATCAGATGATGAATTTAACTGATACATCTGAGATGATAAAAACAGGTCTAGCACAAATTGTCAAATTGAGAATCCACGGACAACTTTGAGTCAAAATAGACACCAATGCATTTTTACTCGGGGTGAGAAATCTATAACAAAGTTACCTATCACAAGTTTTCAATTCTTGTCAGTTGACATCTGAAACTGTTGCCAAGAGCCTACCAACACAGCCTCAATTTTCCCATCGTTAAGTTTCAATTTGCTTCACGTCATCCATGATTGTTTTTCGTACACTTGTTTTCTGAAGAGATTTAGCAAATTCTGAATGTTCAAAACTATGCAGGACTTGAGTATCATCAGCATAATATGATTGGTGACCAAGATCATGTCGTTTTATGAATCCACCAAGTTGATTGGTATATCTCACAAAGAGTAACGGACCCAGAACACATCCCTGTGGTACTCCAAACGTAAGATTGGCACAGCACGATTGTTTGTCTCCTGTGATAACATGCTGGCTTCGGCTGTCAAGATAGGATTGGATCCAGGTAAGAGGAACACCAAGAATGTTCATCTCGTCCTTATCTCGTTGAATGAGCTGTTGATAATCCACCGTGTCAAACGCCGCTGAGAGATTCAATAATGTAACAGACGCCACATGGCCCTTGTCAACGCAATGATGCTGCCTCGGATAGGCAGACTGAAAGTAATCCAGCAGTTTCTTGTTCACCAGATGTTCTCTCAACCTTATATTTGCTGCATTCTCCAAAATCTTTGAAAGAAATGTAAGATTAGATTCATGTCTATAATTACTCAATGAATTTCGAGTCAGGTTGATCTTCTTTATAAGAGGTCTGATAACTGCCTTCTTGAGGACGTCCGGGAAGACACCTGAAGACAAGCTAGTGTTTATTATGTTAGTAATGGCCGGCAGCAAGTAAATGAGTGAGTATGTTTTACACCGCTTTTAGCAATATTCCAGCAATATCACGGCGAGCGACACCAGAAATGGGCTTCACACATTGTACCCATGTGGGAAATCGAACCTGGGTCTTCGGCGTGGGCCGACATCCAAGATGTCCAAATGATCGAAAAGCAGTTTGGTAGGAAGTGGGTCCAACAACAAGATCCACAATTTCACGAAGGCTGTCACTTGTTGCCTTTGGAGGCAGATCATCATGTTTGGAACTATACTTGATCTTTGAGGTTTCATCCTCAAAATAGCCTGAGAAAGAGTCACTCACTGTTATGTGTACACCCACTGTATGTACTCACTGTGATGGGAATACTCTCTATATGTACTCACTGTGATGTGAATATTCTCTGTATGCACTCACTGTGATGTGAATAAACCCCTGTATGTACGTCGTGTGATGTGAATATTCCCCTGTATGTAGTCACTGTGATGTGAATACCCCTGTATGTAGTCACTGTGATGTGAATATTCCCCCTGTATGTACTCACTGTGATGTGAATATTCCCCTGTATGTACTCACTGTGATGTGAATATACCCTGTATGTACTCACTGTGATGTGAATATTCCCCTGTATGTACTCACTGTGATGTGAATATACCCCTGTATGTACTCACTGTGATGTGAATACACCCCTGTATGTACTCACTGTGATGTGAATATTCCCTGTATGTACTCACTGTGACGTGAATACTCCTCCTGTATGTACTCACTGTGATGTGAATACCCCTCTGTATGTACTCACTGTGATGTGAATACCTCCTGTATGTACTCACTGTGATGTGAATACACCTCTGTATGTACTCACTGTGATGTGAATATTCCCTGTATGTACTCACTGTGATGTGAATACCTCACTGTATGTACTCACTGTGATGTGAATACTCTCTGTATGTACTCACTGTGATGTGAATATTCTCTGTATGTACTCACTGTGATGTGAATATTCCCTGTATGTACTCACTGTGATGTGAATATTCTCCTGTATGTACTCACTGTGATGTGAATATTCCTGTATGTACTCACTGTGATGTGAATACACCTGTATGTACTCACTGTGATGTAAATACACCTGTATGTACTCACTGTGATGTGAATACTCCTGTATGTACTCACTGTGATGTAAATACACCTGTATGTACTCACTGTGATGTGAATACACCTGTATGTACTCACTGTGATGTAAATACACCTGTATGTACTCACTGTGATGTGAATACTCTCTGTATGTACTCACTGTGATGTAAATACACCTGTATGTACTCACTGTGATGTGAATACTCCCTGTATGTACTCACTGTGATGTGAATATTCTCCTGTATGTACATCACTGTGATGTGAATATTTCACCTGTATGTACTCACTGTGATGTGAATACTCCCTGTATGTACTCACTGTGATGTGAATACCCCCTGTTTGTACCCATGTGATGTGAATATCCCCGTATGTACTTGCCTGTGATGTGAATACTCCCTGTATGTACGTACTTTGATTTGAATATTCCCCTGTATGTACGTACTGTGATGGGAATATTCCCCTGTATGTACTCACTCTGATGTGAATACCCCCTGTTCGTATTCACTGCGATTTGAATACCCCATGTATGTACTCACTGTGACGTGAATGCTATTCCCTGTCCCCTTCGCCTTCCTGTATGTACTCATTGTTGTGATGAATATCCCTTGTATGTATTCATAGGTTAAACGAAAATATTGTAACCCATTTGTACCGTGTTTTCCTTTGTTTGAAATAACAGAATCAATGCGTCAGCTATCTTTATAAATCTATCAAATCATATAACATATATACACCCCAGCAAATTATTCACTGTAGCAAGCTTTTCCTCCATTTTCAGTTGTGGATTTGTAGTGAAGCCAGGATTTTTTCACACTTGCTGTCAGATGTATGTATATCTTTTTTAAAATTAAAACTTGTGAGGATCCGGGCTAGAATTGGTCTTCAGCAATCTGTGCCTTGCCGTAAGAGGCGACTAACGGGAACGTGTGATGACAGATCTGTGTGTTCAGGCTCGTTGACTTGTTAGACACATGTCTTCGTATCCTAGTTGCGTATATTGATGTTCATACTGTTGATCACTGGATTGTCAGGTCAAGATTGGATATTTACAGACCGCCACCATGTAGCTGGAATATTGCTGATTGCGGCGTTAAACAACAAACAAAAGAAACATAAGTTTCATTTCAGTGTTTTCGCAGTATTTACAATTTTAACTAGATTTACTAAATACTCTTTTACTCTTGAGTCTGTTTTGTTTATCTTCCTAAGTGGAACAATAGATATTGGCTCCTAAAGATCCGGGTAAGAATTGATCTCCAGTAACCCATGCTTGTCGTAAAGGCGACTAACGGGATCGGGTGGTCAGGTTGCTGACTTGTTAACACATGTCATCGGTTCCAAATTGCGTAGATCGATGTTCATGTTGCTGATCACTGGATTGTCTGGTCCAAACAAAATAGTAGACATTGAGTGACATTAAGCAACTATTTATGTGGTCATATCACAACAATGAAATGTCAGTACTGTGCTTAACAATACGTCGCTCGTCTTTCGATAGGCGTCGACATCTTCCCCAGTAACTTCATCAACGTTTGGTGGCAGGCCTCAATCCTCAATTCGCTACTAACAGTGTGAACTTGAACGTGAACCCGATTTGTCATCCCATGTAATAACATTTCATTCCCGGCACTGATTCTGTTTCCTCAGCAAACTATATCTCCAATGCTCTGAAGCCTGGAAGACACTCAT
The DNA here is from genome assembly GCF_003918875.1 of Haliotis rubra. Classification (NCBI taxonomy): domain Eukaryota; kingdom Metazoa; phylum Mollusca; class Gastropoda; order Lepetellida; family Haliotidae; genus Haliotis; species Haliotis rubra. Next base: position 20,640 of record NW_025766050.1, on the reverse strand, counting down.
TTGAGTTTCCATGCTTCCACATTTGGCTGGCCCGACCCTGACTCGGATAGCAGGCCGCCTGGCTGATGATAGAGGCCTAAAACAACATGCACTCGCCTCACTGTTCCACTCTCGGAACGTGGTAGACTCCTGCTATAAAGTTACTACAGTGTCTGCTACTCTGTGGCATTGCAACAAATGTACTCCGAGAGCGGGGATGGAATCCCGGATGGGACTTAGCCTCAGATACAAGAATCTGTACTTTACTGCAAAAGCGTAACCCAGACACGATGTGTGATGCATATGAACACTTTCTAAAAGGCATTGTGTATTCAAAGACACCGTTTGTCAAATTCTCCCTATCAGGTGTAGGTACAGTGATAAATGACAGCTAAGACTTTCCTATGAATCACTATCAAATAGTGAAAACAGGAGGGTATCCCTCCTCCGCGTACAGTCTTTTGTAGCAACAGGGACACGGGTGGCCGAGTAGGCTAAGATGCTCACTCACTCACCTCCCTACCTACCCACCCACGCACGCACGCACACGCACGCACGCACGCACGCACTCACGCACTCACTCACCCACCCACACAGCCACTCACCCACTCTTGGTCTAGCCTTTGATTCATTCCCTCATTCTCTACTACTCGTGAAATGTACACTGCACAATTATTTAGTTCAAAGGCGCCGTGTAACATGCGATGCAATCAGTAGCTGATAACGAGCTTGATATGCAGCCTTACTAGAGAAAAATAACGTTAGAAACACCAAACAGGTCCACGAGGAAGTAATTCTACCACCCTGCTACTGTTACAGTCATCGCTCGTACAGCCACAGATACAACAATATCAGTGAGTGAACGAGTGAGTGAGTGAGTTTAGTTTTACGCTGCACACAGCGCATATTCCATTTGTATGGCGGTGGTCTGTAAATAATCGATTCTGGACCAGACAATCCAGTGATCAACACCATGAGCATCGATCCGCGCAATTGGGAACCGATGACATGTGTCAACTAAGTCAGCGAGCCTGACCACCCGATCCCGTTAGTCGCCTCTAACGACAAGCATGGGTTACTGAATATCAATATTCTAACCCGGAACTTTCACGTACAACCATATCAATATAGGCCGACATGTGTGTTGTATGACAAACATTAAAACAACTAACGATAACCTGCTTCATCGCTACAACACAGCTGCTGCAACTTCTACAACTCAACTACCACTACAACCGTATATGAAAAACTTTATAATCCTGTCCCATCGTCTCTTCAAGTTTACTTTTAATGAATACTGTGTCTCCTTAATTGTATATCAACACCAACGTTATATTTTATTTACAAAATTACATAAGCCCTCAACAGGTATTACATGTACTAGTGTGCACAGTCCGGTTTTAACAGCCATAAAAACACGAAACATGGTTAAGCACCAGCGCCTTTTCCGAGTACAGGAAGTTGAGCAATCCAACCCAGTTCCGCATCAAATGTCACCCGCTTGAAAAATATTTGTGGTCTCATTCAATATAAGTCAGCGTGTTAAAAAAGGATTGTACTAAATATTAAACAAAACATGGATTGCTGTAATGATTGGGAAGATGAACATTAAAAGAATTACATATTTTTTCACAAAATCAGCCAATCACAGCTTCTGGATGATACAATCTACACCGAAGGCTACGAAAACTGCTTGCTAAACGACTGATTCTGATTTGGTGTAGTATAACCTATAATACACTCTAAGTCTGACCGGTCCCCAGCCTGAAACACGTCATTGAGTAAAAGTTAGGGTATTTCAGTGATCTAACACTATAAATCTGACACAAGTTGGACTAGTCCCCTTTCGCCGAAAACCCTTGTTCGACTCCCGGGGTACAATATTTGACACCCATTTCTGGTGTGCCCCGCCGTGATATTACTGAAATGAAATAACATAAAACCACTCACTCACTCACTCACTCACTCACTCACTCACTCACTCACTCACTCACTCACTCACTCACTCACTCACTCACTCACTCACTCACTCACTCACTCACTCACTCACTCACTCACTCACTCACTCACTCACTCACTCACTCACTCCTCACTCCACTCACTCACTCACTCACTCACTCACTCACTCACTCACTCACTCACTCACTCACTCACTCACTCACTCTACTGTACATTCATCCCGTGTTCGTGGTTGCAGATGTCAAACAGTCGCAGCCGAAGTTGTGGACACCAGCATCCTGCCATCTTTGTTTTCATCTGATCACAACCGTCTACTGTAGGTTATATCCCTCAAGTATCATATATTCATGACCATAGATAATATTATTACTTTCATGGAAGTATATATCATACATTTACACAGCTTCTAATATCTACCGTCAAGTATCGTCTCTTCCTGAGTGTAATGAAGAGTAAGAGACTGACTACAGGCTTAGTTAAGGCAGACAATTGTTTACAACATATACTCATGCTAATAATGGCTGTCACCCACTTCAAATTTTTAATTGGAGAGGGGTGAGGGGTGGGGTGTGAGGGGTTGGGGGTTGGGGTGGGAGGGTGTGTGTGTGTGACAACCATTATTGGCATGAGTATATTTGATCAACATGAAAGGTCCACTGGATTGGTCAAAGGTTTTCAAACTTGGGACGTCTTTCCGTAAAACATATATGCAGACAGAGGACAAATGTGTGATTGTTGAACATTGAAGCACGTCTCACCTTAGGCTAGTAAGTTCGTTCAAAATTTGTTCCGTTCACCTGCAGTGAATGGGTACCCGGTGGTTTCAGATGGTCTAATGACTGTTAATCTTCTAGCTCCTCGCATGCAGCTGCGTACAAATGTCCTTAGTGTCACAAAGCGCATCTTGTAGGTGGATATTGGGAGCTCTCCAAATGTATTGGTGTGTATGAGTAGTATGCAACAAACATGACAATCTAATCCCTTTGTTGACATGAGGTACTTTTCTACACTTTTCAATATAAATAGATGTGCTATGAAATAATGAGCATAGAGAATTGCTTGGATCGACAATTGACTTACAACTGATAACGTTTTGCTATGTAATGTAGTTCTAATGGCATTGTAACTGACACATACGAGAAACACCCATGAAGATCCGAAATAAAACTAGTCTTCGGCTATTCATGCTTCGTAAAAGGCGAGTAACGGGATCGGTTGGCCAGGCTCGCTGACATGGTTGAAAAGTGTCATCGTGTCCCAATTGCGTCGATGCTCATGCTGTTCATCACTGGATTGTCCTGTCCACACTCGATTATCTACAGACCGCCGCCATTTAGCTGTTTTATAGCTTAAAACATACAAAACATACAAGAAATTGGTGATTTTCACATGGATTTCAACAAGGGCAAGTTACGTATTATGACATGTTGAAGCTTGATAGACGATACACATGGTAATTGGAACGTGTTATCTAACCTGGGTAAAACCAAAATCATCTAATCATATCAGTTATTTAATATTTCGTCAATATAATATTTTGTGACTATTTTGGATATCATTTTCATACAGATACATCCAAGTTTCACTGCCCACAAATGGTTGAAATTGGCCTCGTCAGTGAATCTGACTTGTTACGTAGACTCTACATCCGGGGCCCACTCTATACAACACTCCGGTGGGACGACTGCCGCTACGTGTGATCTGTCGGACGGATATTGTATAACGACTGGTACCTTCACACAGCGTCAGTCATCAACACAACAACAAGTGTTCTCACTATACCTAAGACACTCAAGACACATGAAGGTGTCTGGAAATGTGTGGATGACGCGGATGATCCACACCCCGAGACTTGTCTTATGTCTGTTTTGGTAAGTATGATGACCCGTGAAGATCCGAGTTAGAATTGATCTTCAGAGGCGATTAATGGATCTGGTGGTCAGGCTCGCTGACTTGGCTGACACATGTCATTGTATCACAATTACGTAAATCGATGCCCATGCTGTTGATCACTGGATTGTCTGGTCCAGACTCGATTATTTACAGACCGCCGCCATATAGCTGGAATATTGCTGAGTGCGGCGTTAAACAACAAACAAAAAGTAAGTCTGAACAATTGAACATGAACCAAATTGGCGTCTCGATTGAACCATGATCTTAGTCGACACACAATATGATCCTAGAGTAAGGCAAATACAATGCTTAATTGAACATTAAGTCAACGAGTCCTACTTGTGAATAAACAAAATCGGTTGAACCATAATCTTAGTTGAAACTCAAAGAGATGCAAGAGTATTATCACAAGCATCACTTCAATACATAAAAGGCAAATACAACGCTTAATTGAACATTAGGTCAACGAGTCGTACCTGTAAATAAGCAAAATCACAAGTACCAGCAAATCCTGATCTCATACAAAAAAACGCTTAATTACGAATGAGAAATAGTTTATTTAACTGTAGCTTTGTTACGTCCCAAATATATAAATGATGTAAAGTTGAGGATGCATAAAGAAGATGCACAATTAATCCGTATTGTTTCATTATTAAGATTTTATATGCTTCAGGCTTTGCCACAATCCTTGATTATGTGCATGCTGTTATCATAATGTATATGCTCCAGATTTTACCACCATTCGTGATATGCATCCTGTTTTCAGAGATGCAATGGTGTATCTCCTTCAGGTTTTGCCACCATGCAACCTGGTTCTTGATTATGTGCATCCTGATTTCAGGTTCTACCAACATCCTGTGTGTGAAATAACCAGCGACCAGAACATCAGCTCACTCCGTGAGGGTGCCAGGCTGACATTATCAGTCAATCGTACAAGGAGTTTCTGTTCTGGGCCTTCTCTGATTAGGTTGATGACTGGAAGAGTCAACACCACTCTCATCAATGGTACAGGTACAGATACCACACCTGAGGTACTGACCAAAGAGTTCACTGTAACAAGCTCCCACTTCGGGGACGTCCGAGTGATGTACACTTGTCATAGTGACAGTTGGAACGTGTCATGTCAGGGTGTAAAACAGCTGGTTGAAGGTAAGCACAAATCTGATCACAGGAGGGCATCAATAGGTGTCTGTATCAATAATTAATGATAATATGTGTATGTATATCTCGCTGAATTCCATACGTGCATGTAATGTATGCTCAAAGCGCTACAATATCAAGAACATACAAATGATTAAAGACAGTTTTCAGTGCACAAATGAATAAATGACTGAAGATTTAGGTTAGACTTTGTGGTATTTTCTAAAAGGAAGGTTTCATAGACTTTTTCATCAGAGGGAAAGTGTCTCAGCTCAAATAGCAGGTGATTCTAGAGTTTTGGAGCTGATAGCTGAATGATCGGGGATCACAGAATTTGAGTTTTCGACGCGGAATTGTCAATAAGTATTTATCTGTAGACCTTAGAGCTCTTGATGGGTTGTGTGCATCTCTGGTGTTTTTGTACTTTTGTCTTCATGTATTCTTTTAATTTGGTATCATGCACTTCGCGTGGTTTACATAGTGCATTGTGTATGCTTTTAAATGTATCACTATATCTTGAAATGGGTATTTTCAAAACGACTTACTCAAATATATCGGTTATGATGCTCGGAAAGACAAGTGTCTGCATCTCTGATATCATTGTCGTATTTCATCATGCACTTCATTTTGTTTACATAGTGCATTGTATATGCTTACATGTGTATCACTACATCTCGACATTTTCCAGCAACGTATACATTTATATCGATGCCACGATACATCATCATGCTATTGAATCCACAGTAAAGAATCATTGTTCGTGAAAGAACCGTGTTTCCTATTCCTGTGCTGCAGGTTCAATGTCTGGCGTCATGACATCTTCCACAGCATCTGACACGTCCACAGCTCCTTCTTCATCAGATGGACCTGGCAAAAACATCTGACTCGCCACAGATTCCTTCATGGGATGATCCTGGCACAGTTCTGACTTCAGTCATCATATTCATCATCATCATCATCATTGCATCATCATCATCATCCCTATCGTCGGCGGCGTCATTGTGATGTACAAGAAACGCAAAAGGTCAACGACAAACAATAACGAGACTCGTGCACCTGAAGAAATGCAGATGTTGAAAACATCCGTCGACTGACGTGTAGAACTTTGATCTTGCTTTTGGCACATCGACCAGACGTTTGTAATTAAGCACCTCACAGCCTCTTGTTTCTCGCTGCCATTTTCATCACGTTCCATAGGTTCAGCTAATACCTCATTATATATGTTGTGTCTTCACTAACTCACTGTAAGGTATCATGTACCAATGGATGTGAATTCCTTTGTGTTTAGTCATGAGAGTTTCACTACTGGTATAGAGTGGTTTACTCATGAAATTCTCTTTTGTCTGATAATTAACAGTTTAGTTCAGTGGTATGAATAGTCCAATTATGTAACATTGAGAGGGAAGTGTAACCCACGATTTTATGGGGTAAATGAATGAACACTCGAATAGCATGTTATATCAAAATGTATTTTGATATATTGTTTATTTCATCAACTTTATAAAAACGAGCCAGGAATGTGTTATCTCATTTGACAAAGCACATTAAACTTTCACACATTAGAGAAAGATGAACTGTGTAACTATTTTAATAAAGGTGCCATAGGGTAGCTTAGTGGTCAAAGCCTTCACTCGTCACGCCTAATACCCGGGTTCGATTCCTCACATAGATACAATATGGGAAGTCTTGTTCTGGTGTCCCCGTAATCATATTACTAGAGTAATGCTATAAGTTAACTCCCTTACCCGCTCCCTCACTCACTCTCACGATAGTTTTGTAGTGTAGTGACGTGGCTATACGTCACTATGGTAACTTGCGTGTAAGATAGACTCGCTGACTTGGTGTCTTGAATTTTCCGTATCCCAATTCGTAGATGGATCTTCATAATATTGATCACTTGATTGTCTGGTCCAGATTCTATTTCTTATAGGCCAGGCATACAACAGGAATATATTGCAGGAAGTATGTAGCATTAAACACCAAACACACAGGATGACGTATTATGATCTATTTACCGCCGTTGATAATATAAACATTCATTGTAACATTGTTTCGTTCCTTTCATTGTCTGCTTTGTTGGGATTCGTTGGTATTCCGTTGTATCATGTCGCTGGATGCATTATGCAATAAACTGACTCATAACTTCCCAGTCATGTGATGTTTTTATGTGTCTACGTGTCTACCACTAACACAGACTTGATTATGCCGTAATATGGAAGCGTATTATTCAGTCTAAAATATTACAATCTACTTAGATCTACTTTCATCTCTGCAGATCATACCTCCATTTACGGAGATGTTACTTTCATCTCTGCCGATCATACCTTCATCTACAGAGATGTTTCCTCAATCTCTGCAGATCATACCTTCATGCACGGAGATGCTACCTTAACCTATGGAGATGATATGTTTCACCGATTTACACACGGCTATATCATTCATGGAGATGCAAGGAGATCAAATTATAATCTTCGTGGACGGTATCGCTAATAGGTATTCATATCGTACTTACATGTATACAACAGTTACATTTGTCTTTAACATAAACAAAACCAACCCATTACAAGACGAACAAAGACAGAAGGCTCTGCTCCGTACACAGCAATGTGTTATATAATGCCATGTGAACATATATTTGAACCTTTTGTAAACTATTCCCTCAAAATCACAATCAAAATCAAATCCGAAGCACAGCACATGTGTTTCCTGGTATATGATAGACACTTCCGAATCACAAGATATCAGTGCATGTGATATTTATAGATGAAAGTGGTGGAATTTACAAATGAATGATGTGTACGTGGTCACATGAATATGACACATGACAGATAATCAGCTGCTGACCTTGACCTTGCTGACGTCACACACTGAGAAGCTCTACCAACTCAGCATGGAGATTAACATGGTGTAAGTTAATGAAAAAGTGTTCAAATTCATTATTCAAAATCGATGGAATTTTTCTAAAAAATATAAGCCTTCCTTCCAGTAGTGGTTGTTATTGCCATCTATCGTTTTACAAATCTATTGAAAATCATGTACGGTAAGGCAAAACGCACATACCGTAACTACTGGCAATAGTGCAAGAATGGCAGTCATGCACGAATATTCGCGAACACCTCGAACACATACCGAACATACGAATACTTGCGAACACCTCGAACACATACCGAAAATAATGGTATTAGTGCAAGAATGCTGTTTTTACAGATATGACAGTCAGGCACGAATACTTTGCGAACACCTCGAAAAAATATACGAAAAATAATGGCATTAGTGCAAGAATGCTATATTTACAGATATGACAGTCATGCACGAATACTTTGCGAACACCTCGAACACATACCGAAAATAATGGCATTAGTGCAAGAATGCTGTTTTATATATGACAGTCATGCACGAATATTTGCGAACAGCTCGAACACATACCGAACATACGAATACTTGCGAACACCTCGAACACATACCGAAAAATAATGGTATTAGTGCAAGAATGCTGTATTTACAGATATGACAGTCATGCACGAATACTTGCGAACACCTCCTGTCATCAATGCTTTCAATGGCTCAATGTGATGATTTTCACAGGTTGTTTGCCCTTTACACCAAACTGAATCTGTTTCTGGGGACAGTCTGGGAACCTTAATAGAGGTATCAGTCCTATGCAATACTGAAACCGACAATAGCAGTTAAATCAGGTGTTACAACAAAGAGGTCGAACCTCATCAGAGGAGGACAGACAGACAGACAGATTTATTTCTGTAATTCTAGGCCAAAGGCCCATAATACAAAATGCAGGCACATTGGTACATCGCATTGTACATGCTTAAGTGTATTAGATACCGTATATATAATGGATAAAAATTGTGATATCAGATTTGCTTTTTTTACTTTCTTTATGTGACAAAGGAGACGTCCAAGACAAATTATTGTGTTTGTGTTGTTGCAAGAAACTGCGGTTAACAAGTGTACATGAAGGAAGGCATTCTTGTCCAATATCTACATATCTCTCACATATTGACATATTGGTACAAAAAATGCAGGCACTATGTTAACATCATATTGTAGATGCTTAACTATTAGTACTATGAATAAAATGAATTACACATTTTAATGTCAGATTTACTTCTTACTTTGTTTATATGACAGAGGAAACGTACAAGGCAATTTAATGTATTTATGTTGTTACAAGAAGTTAGCATAATAAAATTATCAAGACTGTGGTTAATAAGTGTATATGTCTAATATCTTCATATCTCTCTCACATATTGAAATATTGATACAGAAATGCAGGCACAATTGTAACATCGTATTGTACATGCTTAACTATTAGTACTGTGAATATAATGCATTACGGATTGTAATATCAGGTTTGCTCCATATTTTCTTTATATGACAGAGGAGACGTCCAAGACAAAATAAGGTGTGTGTGTTGTTACAAGAGATTAGCCCAATAACGGTATCAAAACTGCGGTTAGCAAGTGTACATGAAGGAAGGCATTCTTGTCTAATATCTTCATATCTCTCACATATTAAGAGAACATGGAATTAATCCTCCACCAAATGTAAACCATTACTACGACAATAAGTACCAATCCTGTCAGCATAACTCATGGTTTTGTGCCTACCGAGCTCAACCGCTAAACGGAAATTATTACACCTAAATTGAGAAATGACATGCTTGTAATAATATTGGATATCTACGCTTAAGTATCTCTCTACATTCAGCAATGACTTAAATTTACTATATACATTACACTTTGATGAATTAGATATTAAGGAATGCCAGTCATGACATAAACTGTCATACAACCTTTGTTGGAAAGTGAGGATACATAAGTTTACATTACCTAGATCTTGGGATAACCATATAATACCAAAACCAAACTGATACAAAATGTGTTTAACAGATGTAGCCCAAGTATTTCTACCAGCTTTATCCAGTAACATAAGCATTTGATAACACTGATACGGCAACCTGTGAGTATTTAACTGGAGCAATCTACACCAATATTTGACACATCTAGACATGTCCTGATATTGCAGTGGAACTCAATTCCACATTCACCCACGCCATAACATTGCTAGTATATTTACTAACTTTCAAAAACCTTTTACAGAAGTATATTTGCAACCTGTTTTATCTGTCTACAGTATGATGAGCCCCAGATCTCTGCTCTATAAGAAAGGATAGGACAAATAGCTGCATCAAAAATTTTAAATATATCTAAACACGAAAGAGGAGGTACCCTTATAAATCGTGGTGTGATCTTCGAATACATTGTGTTGCATGTCCATATGAATATAAATAAACACATTCCAGTGTGCGGAATATGATTATAAAGTTTAGATTTGATTATTCCATTAAATGACAAAATGCGGTTTTTATTCTGAAATATTTACTGTGAGACACACATAAAATTGTAATTTACACACCATCTGTACCCGAGATAGATAGAACGTTATTTATCAGACACGCGCGTACGCTGGTGCAAGGACTGCAAGTTCCATGCGCTTGAATGAAGAGTTATAACAAAGTCGGTGGTTTCACACACACACACACACACACACACACACACACACACACACACACACACACACACACACACACACACACACACACACACACACACACACACACACACACACACACACACACACATTTGAAAATTCCTGGATCCGCCTATGTATGATATACTTGGGAAAGGAGCTGTAATGATGTTCTTTAACTCGTTAATAACACAAAATAACCCATGTTTGAAACTGACATGTTTCTTATTTTTCGACACTACAAGAGACCATGCTTCAGTTATAGTGGACACATTGAGCAAAATAAACCCAACAACCGCAGTCTCAATATCTTAAACGTGGTTGCACGTATTTCAGGATAGTGTTGGGTTGCTATGCTGGATAGGAATAGACGAATTCTCTCCCACTTGCCACACGCACGCACGCACGCACACACGCACACACACACACACACGCACACACACACACACACACACACACACACACACACACGCACGCACAATCTCAACAGCACATCGTATTATCAATCTCAACTCCCTGGGGAGTATACAACTCTTGCAGCCACTAGGCGCACCAAGTTAATGTGACTTTCCCATCCTTACGAGGTACCCATACACAGCCGGGTGGGCTGGGACTCATAGTCATATTAATATCCCAGCAAAGTGACGCACGAACGCACTGGCCACTCGGCCACTCGGTCTGTTAATATGTTTTACCAGGAATGGCATTCCACTTTGAAAGATAGTTCACTTTATATGCTTATTATAGAACTTTCAAGACTTTACTTCAACCAGAAATTTATTTATCAATACTCACGACGGAAAATTTAAGGAAACATTTGATTAAATATCGGCTTGGTTTGTTAGACCTTTATGTAAATGAAGGAAGAAAATTCCATTGCAAAATCGAAACGAATTGTCAGTTATGCGATATAGAAATAGAAAACGAAATTCACTTTGTGTTCGTCTGTCCATTTTATAGTGACCTTCGAAAGAAATATATTAAAGATTATTTGATAGGGATGCCGCCATTCGTATATATAGTCCTATTTTCATATATACGCTTTCGTATATATTTTAACGACTAAGAACGAATCCTATATATTAAACCTTTCACTATATATTAGACATGCACTAGTTAAAAGAAATGAACTGTTTAAAGAACGTGTGACTTCCTGTGTGTAAGAGTATGATGTGTATATACTCCCTTGTATTTGGGCCAGAGGCCTTCTGTACAATAAACCTTTTTGACTTTTGACTTTGACACTCCGCTACCCTACCGCTTTTCCTCATTTACGTTTCCTTTCATCATTCGGCTTTTACCTCGGTAACGATGGAGCCGTAGTATAATCTATTCTCTCTCGGTAAACAAACATCAGCAATTACGGTCATGTATGACCGCATAAGTTATCTACTCTCGGAGTCACACAGGACAACGTAAGTTATCAACTCACCTCGTCACTAGTGTTGGGAATTGGTTGAAATCTCACAATTGATGATTGGTTCAATACCAACGACCAATCATCGAAAAAATTGGTTCGCGTCATTTTTTAGATTTTCCTATTCAGGTTGTAGTTGCAGATAGGTATAAAACATTTGGTTCTCTGTTGTTGTTTTGAAACTGCACAAATTACATTTGCAAATTTCACATCCAGTTTAAAATGATTCAGTTCCAGTGTAACATAAACTTCCCAGATTCTTCAAGAAATATTCAGTCATGACTTTTCAGAAAGTGAAGTGAGTTTTCTTAGAAATAAACACGTTTTCAGGCCCTGACAACGTCCTACATATATTCTATCATCAAGTATTTCAAACTCTATTACAGCGGTTCCAAAATCGTTTGTGTTCGATTATGAGAAAATGTGATCGATTGCTTGGTCGTTTGCCAACTGCGACCAATCTTGGATTATTCAATTAATCGGACCACCACTACTGGTCACATATGCCAATTTACAATGTCAACGCATGGAGTCACATATAACAACAGACATTTTCGGATCACAGAGTCACTAATCACAATGTCGTTTGAGCAACGCGGACACAGGTGGCCCAGTAGGCTAAGGCGCCGCAATTCCCTCTGCACATGAGCAACCCACTGGGTTTGAATTCTGGTTTGTCACTCCCAAGCGCTTCACTCACTCACTCACACGTGTTAATCTAATTGTTATATGAGTTTAAAATGTCCCACTCCAAACTAGTTCTCCTGGTTCTCTTGGTCTGACCTTAAACCCACTGGGTTTAAATTTGGTTTGTCACTCCCGTGGGTTTCACTCCACTCACTCACACGTGTTAATCTAATTGTTATATGAGTTTAAAATGTAGCAGTCCAAACTAGTTCTCCAGGTTCTCTTGGTCTGACCTTAAACCCACTGAGTTTAAATTCTGATTTGTCACTCCTGTGGGTTTCACTCACTCACCCACACGTGTTAATCTAATTGTTATATGAGTTTAAAATGTAGCAGTCCAAACTAGTTCTCCGGGTTCTCTTGGTCTGATCTTTGCTTCATTCACTCATTCTCTACTGCTCGTGGGTGCGGTGGGGTAGCCTAGTTGTTAAAGCGTTCGCTCTTCACGCCGAAGACCCGGTTTCGTTTCCCCACATGGGCAGAATGTGTGAAGCCCATTTGTGTTGTCACCCGCCGTGATATTGCTGGAATATTGCTAAAAACGGCGTAAAACCATACTCACTCACCCACTGTACTGCTCGTGAAATGTACAGGTACACAATTACTGAGTGTAGAGCGTCGTGCAACACACCATGCAATCAGTAGCTGATAACGAGCTTGATAGAGAAACAGAGAACAGTTCCACGAGGAAGTAATTCCACCACCGTGATACTGTAACAATCATTGGTCGTACAGCCACAGATACAGCCCTATCAATACAAACCGATATGTTTGTTGTATGAAAAAAGCTACATATATTTAATGATTACCTCTTCAATCGCAATCGTTTCAAAACAGCTGCTGCAACTTCTACAACTCAGCTACAGCTACAACCATATTTGAATGTGATATCAGATGATGAATTTAACTGATACATCTGAGATGATAAAACAGGTCTTGCACAAATTGTCAAATTGAGAATCCATGGACAACTTTGAGTCAAAATAGACACCAATGTTTTTACTCGGGGTGAGAAATCTATAACAAAGTTACCTATCACAAGTTTTAAATTCTTGTCAGTTGACATCTGAAGCTGTTGCCAAGAGCCTACCAACACAGCCTCAATTTTCCTATCGTTAAGTTTCAATTTGCTTTATGTCATCCATGATTGTTTTTCGTACACTTGTTTTCTGAAGAGATTTAGCAAATTCTGAATGTTCAAAACTATCCAGGACTTGAGTATCATCAGCATACTATGATTGGTGACCAAGATCATGTCGTTTTTATGAATCCACCAAGTTGATTGGTATATCTCACAAAGAGTAACGGACCCAGAACCCATCCCTGTGGTACTTCCACATGTAAGATTGGCACAGCACGATTGTTTGTCTCCTATGATAACATGCTGGCTTCGGCTGTCAAGATAGGATTGATCCAGGTAAGAGGAACACCAAGAATGTTCATCTCGTCCTTATCTCGTTGAATGAGCTGTTGATAATCCACCGTGTCAAACGCCGCTGAGAGATCCAATAATGTAAGAGACGCCATATGGCCCTTGTCAACGCAATAATGCTGCCTCGGATAGGCAGACTGAAAGTAATCCAGCAGTTTGTTGTTCACCAGATGTTCTCTCAAACTTACATTTGCTGCATTCTCCAAAATCTTTGAAAGAAAAGTAAGATTAGTTAGATTTATGTCTACAATTGCTCAATGAATTTCGATTCAGGTTGATCTTCTTTATAAGAGGTCTGATAACTGCCTTCTTGAGGACGTCCGGGAAAACACCTGAAGACAAGCTAGTGTTTATTATGTTAGTAATGGCCGTCAGCAAGTGAGTGAGTGAGTATGTTTTACGCCACTTTTAGCAATATTCCAGCAATATCACGGCGGGCGACACCAGAAATGGGCTTCACACATTGTACCCATGTGGGGAATCGAACCTGGGTCTTCGGCGTGGGCCGACATCAAGATGTCCAAATGATCGAAAAGCAGTTTGGTAGGGAATGGGTCCAACAACAAGATCCACAATTTCACGAAGGCTATCACTTGTTGCCTTTGGAGGCAGATCATCATGTTTGGAACTATACTTTATCTTTGCGGTTTTATCCTCAAAATAGCCTGACAAAGAGTCACTCACTGTTATGTGAACACCCACTGTATGTACTCACTGTGATGTGAATACTCTCTGTATGTACTCACTGTGATGTGAATACCCCCTGTATGTAGTCACTGTGATGTGAATGTACCCCTGTATGTACTCGCTGTGATGTAATACCCCCTATATGTACTCACTGTGATGGGAATACCTCCCATGTCTGTACGTCATGTGATGTGAATATTCCCTGTTTGCACTCACTGTGATGTGAATACCCACTGTATGTACTCATTGTGATGTGAATACCCACTGTATGTACTCATTATGATGTGAATACTCTCTGTATGTTTTCACTGTGATGTGAATACCTCCTGTTTGTACGTCATGTGATGTGAATATCCCCTGTATGTACTTACCGTGATGTGAATACTCCCTGTATGTACGTATTCTTTGATTTGAATATTCCCCATGTATGTACGTACTGTGATGGGAATATTCCCCCTGTATGTACTCACTGTGATGTGAATACCCCCTGTTCGTATTCACTGCGATTTGAATACCCCCATGTATGTACTCACTGTGACGTGAATGCTCCCCCTCCCCTCGCCTTCCTGTATGTACTCATTGTTATGTGAATATCTCCTGTATGTATTCATAGGTAAAAGGAAAATATTGTAACCCATTTGTACCGTGTTTTCCTTGTTTGAAATAACAGAATCAATGCGTCAGCTATCTTTATAAATCTATCCAATCATATAACATATATACACCCCAGCAAATTATTCACTGTAGCAAGTTTTCCCCTCCATTTTCAGTTGTGGATTTGTAGTGAAGCCAGGATTTTTCACACTTGCTGTCAGATGTATGTATATCTTTCTTAAAATTTAAACTTGTGAGGATCCGGGCTAGAATTGGTCTTCAGCAATCCGTGCCTGCCGTAAGAGGCGACTAACGGGAACGTGTGATGACAGATCTGTGTGTTCAGGCTCGTTGACTTGTTAGACACATGTTTTCGTATCCTAGATGCGTATATTGATGTTCATACTGTTGATCACTGGATTGTCAGGTCAAGATTGGATATTTACAGACCGCCACCATGTAGCTGGAATATTGCTGATTGCGGCGTTAAACAGCAAACAAAAGAAACATAAGTTTCATTTCAGTGTGTTCGCAGTATTTACAATTTTAACTAGATTTTACTAAATACTCTTTTTACTCTTGACTCTGTTTTGTTTATCTTCCTAAGTGGAACAATAGATATTGGCTCCTAAAGATCCGGGTAAGAATTGATCTTCAGGAACCCATGCTTGTGGTAAAAGGCGACTAACGGGATCGGGTGGTCAGGTTGCTGACTTGTTAACACATGTCATCGGTTCCAAATTGCGTAGATCGATGTTCATGTTGCTGATCACTGGATTGTCTGGTCCAAAACAAAATAGTAGACAATGGTGACATTAAGCAACTATTTTTCGTGGACATATCACAACAATGAAATGTCAGTACTGTGCTTAACAATACGTCGCTCGTCTTTCGATAGGCGTCGACATCTTCCTCCATACCTTCATCAACGTTTGGTGGCAGGCCTCAATCCTCAATTCGCTACTGACAGTGTGAACTTGAACGTGAACCCGATTTGCCATCCCATGTAATAACATTTCATTCCCGGCACTGATTCTGATTCCTCAACAAAATATATCTCCAATGCTCTGAAGCTTGGAAGACACTCAGTTGAGTTTCCATGCTTCCACGTTTGACCCTGACTCGATAACAGGCCACTGATGAGACCTAAAACAACATGCACTCGCCTCACTGTTCCACTCTCGGAACGTGGTAGATTCCTGCTATAAAAGTTACTACAGTGTCTGCTGCTCTGTGGCATTGCAACAAATGTACTCCGAGAACGAGGATATCCCGGATGATACTAGAATCTCAGATACTAGAATCTTTACTTTTTACTGCCAAAGCGTAACCCCAGACACGATGTGTGATGCATGCTGAACACTTTCTAAAAGGCATTGTGTATTCAGATACACCGTTTGTCAAATTCTCCCATATCGGGTGTAGGGGCAGTGATAAATGACAGCTAGGACTTTCCTATGAATCACTATCAACATAGTGAAAACAGGAGGGTATCCCTCCTCCGCGTACACTCTTTTGTAGCAACAGGGACACGGGTGGCCGAGTAGGCTAAGGTGCTCTCACTCACCTCCCTCTCTATGTGGCCACCCACCCACGGGCTGACCACTCACTCACCTCCCTCCCTACCAACCCGACCACGCACGCATGCACGCACGCACGTACGCACGCACTCATTCACTCACCCACACAGCCACTCCACCCACTCTTGGTCTAGCCTTTGATTCATTCCCTCATTCTCTACTGCTCGTGAAATGTACACTGCACAATTATTTGGTTCAAAGGCGCCGTGTAACATGCGATGCAATCAGTAGCTGATAACAAGCTTGATATGCAGCCTTACTAGAGAAAAAATAACGTTAGAAACGCCAAACAGGTCCACGAGGAAGTAATTCTACCACCCTGCTACTGTTACAGTCATCGCTCGTACAGCAGACAGATACAACCATATAAGTGATGAAAACACCAAAACAGGTCCAGAGTGAGTTTTAGTTTTACGCCGCACTCAGCAATATTCAATTTGTATGGCGGCGGTCTGTAAAACTCAGCGCATAATCGAGTCTGGACGAGACAATCCAGTGATCAACAGCATGAGCATAGATCCGCGCAATTGGGAACCGATGACATGTGTCAACTAAGAGTCAGCGAGCCTGCCCACCCCAATCCCGTTAGTCGCCTCTTACGACAAGCATGGGTTCCTGAAGATCAATATTCTAACCCGGACCTTCACGGGTACAACCATATCAATACAGGCCGACATGTGTGTTGTATGACAAACACCAAAACAACTAACGATCACCTGCTCCATCGCTACAACACAGCTGCTGCAACTTGTACAACTCAACTACCAATACAACCGTATATGAAAAACTTATAATCCTGTCCCATCGTCTCTTCAAGTTTACTTTTAATGAATACTGTGTCTCCTTAATTGTATATCAACACCAACGTTATATTTTATTTACAAAATTACATAAGCCCGTCAGCAGGTATTACGTGTACAAGTGTGCACAGTCTGGCTTTTAACAGCCATGAAAACACGAAACATGACTGGCTTATCCAGCGCCTTTTCGAGAGCACAGTAAGTTGAGCAATCCTATCCAGTTCCGCACCAAATGTCACCCGCTTGAAAATATCTTGTGGTCTTATTCAATGTAAGTCAGCGTGTTAAAAGGACTGCACTAAATATTAAACAAAACATAGTCTGCTGTAATGATTGGGAAGATGAACATTAAAAGAATTACATATTGTTTCCCACAAAATCATCCAATCACAGCTTCTGGATGATACAATCTACACCGAAGGCTACGAAAACTGCTTGCTAAACGACTGATTCTGATTTGGTGTAGTATAACCTATAATACACTCTAAGTCTGGCCGGTCCCAAGCCTGAAAACACGTCATTGAGTAAAAGTTAGGGGTATTTCAGTGATCTAACACTATAAATCTGGACACAAAATCCCTTGTTCGACTCCCGGGGTACAATATTTGACACCCATTTCAGGTGTGTCCCTGCCGTGATATTACTGAAATGAAAAATCACACCCGACATAAAACCACTCACTCCCACTCTCACTCACTCACTCACTCCTCCTCCTCACTCACTCACTCACTCCTCCTCCTCACTCACTCACTCACTCCTCCTCACTCACTCACTCACTCACTCACTCACCACTCACTCACTCACTCCTCCTCTCCTCACTCACTCACTCACTCACCTCCACTCACTCCACTCACTCACTCACTCACTCACTCCCACTCACTCACTCACTCCTCCACTCACTCCCACTCCACTCACTCACCACTCACTCACTCACTCACCTCACTCACTCACTCCACTCACTCTCCCTCCACCTCCACCACTCACTCCACTCACTCCACTCCTCTCCGCCTCCTCACTCACTCACTGTACATTCATCCCGTGTTTCATTGTTGCAGATGTCAAGCAGTCGCAGCCGAAGTTGTGGACACCAGCATCCTACCATCTTTGTTTTCATCTGGATCACAACCGTCTACTGTAGGTTATATCCCTCAAGTATCATATATTCATGACCATAGATAATATTATTACTTTCATGGAAGTATATATAATACATTTACAGGGCGCCTAATATCTACTGTCAAGTATCGTCTTTCCTGACTGTAATGAAGAGTAACAGAATGACTACAAGCTTAGTTAAGGCAGACAATTGTTTACAACATATACTCATGCCAATAATGGTTGTCACCCACTTCAATTTTGTAATTGAAGAGGGGTGGGAATTGAGGCGTGAGGTGGGTGGTGGGTGAGGAGGGTGTGTGTGCGTGACAACTCATTATTGGCATGAGTATATTTGATCAACATGAAAGGTCCACTGGATTGGGCAAAGGTTTTCAAACTTGGGACGTCTTTCCGTAAACATATATGCAGACAGAGGACAAATGTGTGATTGTTGAACACTGAAATAGAAAACATGGCCCAGGCTACAAATCAGTTAAGCAACGCTGGTTACGGAGAGTCCTTGGATGGGTGACTGTGTTTGACAACTTGGTTACTGAGAGTTTCTAGGACTTCCTCCTGTCCTACAAAGGACATGAAGCATGTCTCACCTTAGGCTAGTAAGTTCGTTCAAAATTTGCTCCGTTCACCTGCAGTGAATGGGTACCCGGTGGTTTCAGAAAGTCTAATGACTGTTAATCTTCTAGCTCCTCGCATGCAGCTGCGTACAACTTAGTGTCACAAAGCGCATCTTGTAGGTGGATATTGGGAGCTCTCAAATGTATTGATGTCTATGAGTAGTATGCAACAAACATGACAATCTAATCCCTTTGTTGACATGAGGTACTTTTCACACTTTTCAATATAAATAGATGTGCTATGAAATAATGAGCATGACTTATCGTCATAGAGAATTGCTTAGATCGACAATTGACTTACAACTGATAACGTTTTGCTATGTAATGTAGTTCTAATGGCATGTAACTGACACATACGAGAAACACCCATGAAGATCCGAAATAAAACTAGTCTTCGGCTATTCATGCTTGTCGTAAAAGGCGAGTAACGGGATCGGGTTGGCCAGGCTCGCTGACATGGTTGAAAAGTGTCATCGTGTCCCAATTGCGTCGATGCTCATGCTGTTCATCACTGGATTGTCCTGTCCACACTCGATTATCTACAGACCGCCGCCATATAGCTGTTTTTATAGCTTAAAATCATACAAAACATACAAGACGTTGGTGATTTTCACATGGATTTCAACAAGAAGTTGGGCAAGTTACGTATTCTGACATGTTGAATTTTGATAGACAATACACATGGTAATTGGAACGTGTTATCTAACCTGGGTAAAACCAAAATCATCTAATCATATCAGTTATTTAATATTTCGTCAATATAATATTTTGTGACTATTTTGGATATCATTTTCATACAGATACATCCAAGTTTCACTGCCCACAAATGGTTGAAATTGGCTCGTCAGTGAATCTGACTTGTTATGGAGACCCTACATCAGGGGCCCACTCCTATACAACACCTGGTGGGACGACAGCCGCTACGTGTAATATGTCCGGACGGATATTGTTATAACGACTGGTACCTTCACGAGTGTCAGTCATCAACACATCAACAAGTGTCCTCACTATACCTAGGACACTAAAGACACATGAAGGTGTCTGGAAATGTGTGGATGACGCGGATGATCCACACCCCGAGACTTGTAATATGTCTGTTGTTGTTAGTAAGTATGAGACCCGTGAAGATCCGGAGTAGAATTGATCTTCAGAGGCGGATTAACGGATCGGGATTGGTCAGGCTCAGTTGACT